>NW_027139218.1:330000-605486 GCF_035084215.1 Heptranchias perlo | reverse complement strand
GAGGCAGACAACATAGGGAGGGCGTTTCCCCCCTCTGCCCACCATTTTAAAACCTAACCTTTGCAAGTGACGCACTAAGGACTTGGTCTGTTTGTTTATAGCTCCCTGATGAGCCGCAAGATGGCGAAACCGGTCGGAGTGTTCCAAGAAGGAACGATGGATGGTACTTAAGGCTGGAGGACGGGACACATTCAGTAGTAGCCAAGCAGGAACTCTGGATGGTGCCTAAAGCTAAAGCACAAGGTGCATTCATTTGGACAAAAGCAACAGTCTGAGGTGCGGGCCAGAACCAAGAGGCAGACAACATAGGGAGGGCGTTTCCCCCCTCTGCCCACCATTTTAAAACCTAACCTTTGCAAGTGACGCACTAAGGACTTGGTCTGTTTGTTTATAGCTCCCTGATGAGCCGCAAGATGGCGAAACCGGTCGGAGTGTTCCAAGAAGGAACGATGGATGGTACTTAAGGCTGGAGGACGGGACACATTCAGTAGTAGCCAAGCAGGAACTCTGGATGGTGCCTAAAGCTAAAGCACAAGGTGCATTCATTTGGACAACAGCAACAGTCTGAGGTGCGGGCCAGAACCAAGAGGCAGACAACATAGGGAGGGCGTTTTCCCCCCTCTGCCCACCATTTTAAAACCTAACCTTTGCAAGTGACGCACTAAGGACTTGGTCTGTTTGTTTATAGCTCCCTGATGAGCCGCAAGATGGCGAAACCGGTCGGAGTGTTCCAAGAAGGAACGATGGATGGTACTTAAGGCTGGAGGACGGGACACATTCAGTAGTAGCCAAGCAGGAACTCTGGATGGTGCCTAAAGCTAAAGCACAAGGTGCATTCATTTGGACAACAGCAACAGTCTGAGGTGCGGGCCAGAACCAAGAGGCAGACAACATAGGGAGGGCGTTTCCCCCCTCTGCCCACCATTTTAAAACCTAACCTTTGCAAGTGACGCACTAAGGACTTGGTCTGTTTGTTTATAGCTCCCTGATGAGCCGCAAGATGGCGAAACCGGTCGGAGTGTTCCAAGAAGGAACGATGGATGGTACTTAAGGCTGGAGGACGGGACACATTCAGTAGTAGCCAAGCAGGAACTCTGGATGGTGCCTAAAGCTAAAGCACAAGGTGCATTCATTTGGACAACAGCAACAGTCTGAGGTGCGGGCCAGAACCAAGAGGCAGACAACATAGGGAGGGCGTTTCCCCCCTCTGCCCACCATTTTAAAACCTAACCTTTGCAAGTGACGCACTAAGGACTTGGTCTGTTTGTTTATAGCTCCCTGATGAGCCGCAAGATGGCGAAACCGGTCGGAGTGTTCCAAGAAGGAACGATGGATGGTACTTAAGGCTGGAGGACGGGACACATTCAGTAGTAGCCAAGCAGGAACTCTGGATGGTGCCTAAAGCTAAAGCACAAGGTGCATTCATTTGGACAACAGCAACAGTCTGAGGTGCGGGCCAGAACCAAGAGGCAGACAACATAGGGAGGGCGTTTCCCCCCTCTGCCCACCATTTTAAAACCTAACCTTTGCAAGTGACGCACTAAGGACTTGGTCTGTTTGTTTATAGCTCCCTGATGAGCCGCAAGATGGCGAAACCGGTCGGAGTGTTCCAAGAAGGAACGATGGATGGTACTTAAGGCTGGAGGACGGGACACATTCAGTAGTAGCCAAGCAGGAACTCTGGATGGTGCCTAAAGCTAAAGCACAAGGTGCATTCATTTGGACAACAGCAACAGTCTGAGGTGCGGGCCAGAACCAAGAGGCAGACAACATAGGGAGGGCGTTTCCCCCCTCTGCCCACCATTTTAAAACCTAACCTTTGCAAGTGACGCACTAAGGACTTGGTCTGTTTGTTTATAGCTCCCTGATGAGCCGCAAGATGGCGAAACCGGTCGGAGTGTTCCAAGAAGGAACGATGGATGGTACTTAAGGCTGGAGGACGGGACACATTCAGTAGTAGCCAAGCAGGAACTCTGGATGGTGCCTAAAGCTAAAGCACAAGGTGCATTCATTTGGACAACAGCAACAGTCTGAGGTGCGGGCCAGAACCAAGAGGCAGACAACATAGGGAGGGCGTTTCCCCCCTCTGCCCACCATTTTAAAACCTAACCTTTGCAAGTGACGCACTAAGGACTTGGTCTGTTTGTTTATAGCTCCCTGATGAGCCGCAAGATGGCGAAACCGGTCGGAGTGTTCCAAGAAGGAACGATGGATGGTACTTAAGGCTGGAGGACGGGACACATTCAGTAGTAGCCAAGCAGGAACTCTGGATGGTGCCTAAAGCTAAAGCACAAGGTGCATTCATTTGGACAACAGCAACAGTCTGAGGTGCGGGCCAGAACCAAGAGGCAGACAACATAGGGAGGGCGTTTCCCCCCTCTGCCCACCATTTTAAAACCTAACCTTTGCAAGTGACGCACTAAGGACTTGGTCTGTTTGTTTATAGCTCCCTGATGAGCCGCAAGATGGCGAAACCGGTCGGAGTGTTCCAAGAAGGAACGATGGATGGTACTTAAGGCTGGAGGACGGGACACATTCAGTAGTAGCCAAGCAGGAACTCTGGATGGTGCCTAAAGCTAAAGCACAAGGTGCATTCATTTGGACAACAGCAACAGTCTGAGGTGCGGGCCAGAACCAAGAGGCAGACAACATAGGGAGGGCGTTTCCCCCCTCTGCCCACCATTTTAAAACCTAACCTTTGCAAGTGACGCACTAAGGACTTGGTCTGTTTGTTTATAGCTCCCTGATGAGCCGCAAGATGGCGAAACCGGTCGGAGTGTTCCAAGAAGGAACGATGGATGGTACTTAAGGCTGGAGGACGGGACACATTCAGTAGTAGCCAAGCAGGAACTCTGGATGGTGCCTAAAGCTAAAGCACAAGGTGCATTCATTTGGACAACAGCAACAGTCTGAGGTGCGGGCCAGAACCAAGAGGCAGACAACATAGGGAGGGCGTTTCCCCCCTCTGCCCACCATTTTAAAACCTAACCTTTGCAAGTGACGCACTAAGGACTTGGTCTGTTTGTTTATAGCTCCCTGATGAGCCGCAAGATGGCGAAACCGGTCGGAGTGTTCCAAGAAGGACGATGGATGGTACTTAAGGCTGGAGGACGGGACACATTCAGTAGTAGCCAAGCAGGAACTCTGGATGGTGCCTAAAGCTAAAGCACAAGGTGCATTCATTTGGACAACAGCAACAGTCTGAGGTGCGGGCCAGAACCAAGAGGCAGACAACATAGGGAGGGCGTTTCCCCCCTCTGCCCACCATTTTAAAACCTAACCTTTGCAAGTGACGCACTAAGGACTTGGTCTGTTTGTTTATAGCTCCCTGATGAGCCGCAAGATGGCGAAACCGGTCGGAGTGTTCCAAGAAGGAACGATGGATGGTACTTAAGGCTGGAGGACGGGACACATTCAGTAGTAGCCAAGCAGGAACTCTGGATGGTGCCTAAAGCTAAAGCACAAGGTGCATTCATTTGGACAACAGCAACAGTCTGAGGTGCGGGCCAGAACCAAGAGGCAGACAACATAGGGAGGGCGTTTCCCCCCTCTGCCCACCATTTTAAAACCTAACCTTTGCAAGTGACGCACTAAGGACTTGGTCTGTTTGTTTATAGCTCCCTGATGAGCCGCAAGATGGCGAAACCGGTCGGAGTGTTCCAAGAAGGAACGATGGATGGTACTTAAGGCTGGAGGACGGGACACATTCAGTAGTAGCCAAGCAGGAACTCTGGATGGTGCCTAAAGCTAAAGCACAAGGTGCATTCATTTGGACAACAGCAACAGTCTGAGGTGCGGGCCAGAACCAAGAGGCAGACAACATAGGGAGGGCGTTTCCCCCCTCTGCCCACCATTTTAAAACCTAACCTTTGCAAGTGACGCACTAAGGACTTGGTCTGTTTGTTTATAGCTCCCTGATGAGCCGCAAGATGGCGAAACCGGTCGGAGTGTTCCAAGAAGGAACGATGGATGGTACTTAAGGCTGGAGGACGGGACACATTCAGTAGTAGCCAAGCAGGAACTCTGGATGGTGCCTAAAGCTAAAGCACAAGGTGCATTCATTTGGACAACAGCAACAGTCTGAGGTGCGGGCCAGAACCAAGAGGCAGACAACATAGGGAGGGCGTTTCCCCCCTCTGCCCACCATTTTAAAACCTAACCTTTGCAAGTGACGCACTAAGGACTTGGTCTGTTTGTTTATAGCTCCCTGATGAGCCGCAAGATGGCGAAACCGGTCGGAGTGTTCCAAGAAGGAACGATGGATGGTACTTAAGGCTGGAGGACGGGACACATTCAGTAGTAGCCAAGCAGGAACTCTGGATGGTGCCTAAAGCTAAAGCACAAGGTGCATTCATTTGGACAACAGCAACAGTCTGAGGTGCGGGCCAGAACCAAGAGGCAGACAACATAGGGAGGGCGTTTTCCCCCCTCTGCCCACCATTTTAAAACCTAACCTTTGCAAGTGACGCACTAAGGACTTGGTCTGTTTGTTTATAGCTCCCTGATGAGCCGCAAGATGGCGAAACCGGTCGGAGTGTTCCAAGAAGGAACGATGGATGGTACTTAAGGCTGGAGGACGGGACACATTCAGTAGTAGCCAAGCAGGAACTCTGGATGGTGCCTAAAGCTAAAGCACAAGGTGCATTCATTTGGACAACAGCAACAGTCTGAGGTGCGGGCCAGAACCAAGAGGCAGACAACATAGGGAGGGCGTTTTCCCCCCTCTGCCCACCATTTTAAAACCTAACCTTTGCAAGTGACGCACTAAGGACTTGGTCTGTTTGTTTATAGCTCCCTGATGAGCCGCAAGATGGCGAAACCGGTCGGAGTGTTCCAAGAAGGAACGATGGATGGTACTTAAGGCTGGAGGACGGGACACATTCAGTAGTAGCCAAGCAGGAACTCTGGATGGTGCCTAAAGCTAAAGCACAAGGTGCATTCATTTGGACAACAGCAACAGTCTGAGGTGCGGGCCAGAACCAAGAGGCAGACAACATAGGGAGGGCGTTTCCCCCTCTGCCCACCATTTTAAAACCTAACCTTTGCAAGTGACGCACTAAGGACTTGGTCTGTTTGTTTATAGCTCCCTGATGAGCCGCAAGATGGCGAAACCGGTCGGAGTGTTCCAAGAAGGAACGATGGATGGTACTTAAGGCTGGAGGACGGGACACATTCAGTAGTAGCCAAGCAGGAACTCTGGATGGTGCCTAAAGCTAAAGCACAAGGTGCATTCATTTGGACAACAGCAACAGTCTGAGGTGCGGGCCAGAACCAAGAGGCAGACAACATAGGGAGGGCGTTTCCCCCCTCTGCCCACCATTTTAAAACCTAACCTTTGCAAGTGACGCACTAAGGACTTGGTCTGTTTGTTTATAGCTCCCTGATGAGCCGCAAGATGGCGAAACCGGTCGGAGTGTTCCAAGAAGGAACGATGGATGGTACTTAAGGCTGGAGGACGGGACACATTCAGTAGTAGCCAAGCAGGAACTCTGGATGGTGCCTAAAGCTAAAGCACAAGGTGCATTCATTTGGACAACAGCAACAGTCTGAGGTGCGGGCCAGAACCAAGAGGCAGACAACATAGGGAGGGCGTTTCCCCCCTCTGCCCACCATTTTAAAACCTAACCTTTGCAAGTGACGCACTAAGGACTTGGTCTGTTTGTTTATAGCTCCCTGATGAGCCGCAAGATGGCGAAACCGGTCGGAGTGTTCCAAGAAGGAACGATGGATGGTACTTAAGGCTGGAGGACGGGACACATTCAGTAGTAGCCAAGCAGGAACTCTGGATGGTGCCTAAAGCTAAAGCACAAGGTGCATTCATTTGGACAACAGCAACAGTCTGAGGTGCGGGCCAGAACCAAGAGGCAGACAACATAGGGAGGGCGTTTCCCCCCTCTGCCCACCATTTTAAAACCTAACCTTTGCAAGTGACGCACTAAGGACTTGGTCTGTTTGTTTATAGCTCCCTGATGAGCCGCAAGATGGCGAAACCGGTCGGAGTGTTCCAAGAAGGAACGATGGATGGTACTTAAGGCTGGAGGACGGGACACATTCAGTAGTAGCCAAGCAGGAACTCTGGATGGTGCCTAAAGCTAAAGCACAAGGTGCATTCATTTGGACAACAGCAACAGTCTGAGGTGCGGGCCAGAACCAAGAGGCAGACAACATAGGGAGGGCGTTTCCCCCCTCTGCCCACCATTTTAAAACCTAACCTTTGCAAGTGACGCACTAAGGACTTGGTCTGTTTGTTTATAGCTCCCTGATGAGCCGCAAGATGGCGAAACCGGTCGGAGTGTTCCAAGAAGGAACGATGGATGGTACTTAAGGCTGGAGGACGGGACACATTCAGTAGTAGCCAAGCAGGAACTCTGGATGGTGCCTAAAGCTAAAGCACAAGGTGCATTCATTTGGACAACAGCAACAGTCTGAGGTGCGGGCCAGAACCAAGAGGCAGACAACATAGGGAGGGCGTTTCCCCCCTCTGCCCACCATTTTAAAACCTAACCTTTGCAAGTGACGCACTAAGGACTTGGTCTGTTTGTTTATAGCTCCCTGATGAGCCGCAAGATGGCGAAACCGGTCGGAGTGTTCCAAGAAGGAACGATGGATGGTACTTAAGGCTGGAGGACGGGACACATTCAGTAGTAGCCAAGCAGGAACTCTGGATGGTGCCTAAAGCTAAAGCACAAGGTGCATTCATTTGGACAACAGCAACAGTCTGAGGTGCGGGCCAGAACCAAGAGGCAGACAACATAGGGAGGGCGTTTCCCCCCTCTGCCCACCATTTTAAAACCTAACCTTTGCAAGTGACGCACTAAGGACTTGGTCTGTTTGTTTATAGCTCCCTGATGAGCCGCAAGATGGCGAAACCGGTCGGAGTGTTCCAAGAAGGAACGATGGATGGTACTTAAGGCTGGAGGACGGGACACATTCAGTAGTAGCCAAGCAGGAACTCTGGATGGTGCCTAAAGCTAAAGCACAAGGTGCATTCATTTGGACAACAGCAACAGTCTGAGGTGCGGGCCAGAACCAAGAGGCAGACAACATAGGGAGGGCGTTTCCCCCCTCTGCCCACCATTTTAAAACCTAACCTTTGCAAGTGACGCACTAAGGACTTGGTCTGTTTGTTTATAGCTCCCTGATGAGCCGCAAGATGGCGAAACCGGTCGGAGTGTTCCAAGAAGGAACGATGGATGGTACTTAAGGCTGGAGGACGGGACACATTCAGTAGTAGCCAAGCAGGAACTCTGGATGGTGCCTAAAGCTAAAGCACAAGGTGCATTCATTTGGACAACAGCAACAGTCTGAGGTGCGGGCCAGAACCAAGAGGCAGACAACATAGGGAGGGCGTTTCCCCCCTCTGCCCACCATTTTAAAACCTAACCTTTGCAAGTGACGCACTAAGGACTTGGTCTGTTTGTTTATAGCTCCCTGATGAGCCGCAAGATGGCGAAACCGGTCGGAGTGTTCCAAGAAGGAACGATGGATGGTACTTAAGGCTGGAGGACGGGACACATTCAGTAGTAGCCAAGCAGGAACTCTGGATGGTGCCTAAAGCTAAAGCACAAGGTGCATTCATTTGGACAACAGCAACAGTCTGAGGTGCGGGCCAGAACCAAGAGGCAGACAACATAGGGAGGGCGTTTCCCCCCTCTGCCCACCATTTTAAAACCTAACCTTTGCAAGTGACGCACTAAGGACTTGGTCTGTTTGTTTATAGCTCCCTGATGAGCCGCAAGATGGCGAAACCGGTCGGAGTGTTCCAAGAAGGAACGATGGATGGTACTTAAGGCTGGAGGACGGGACACATTCAGTAGTAGCCAAGCAGGAACTCTGGATGGTGCCTAAAGCTAAAGCACAAGGTGCATTCATTTGGACAACAGCAACAGTCTGAGGTGCGGGCCAGAACCAAGAGGCAGACAACATAGGGAGGGCGTTTCCCCCCTCTGCCACCATTTTAAAACCTAACCTTTGCAAGTGACGCACTAAGGACTTGGTCTGTTTGTTTATAGCTCCCTGATGAGCCGCAAGATGGCGAAACCGGTCGGAGTGTTCCAAGAAGGAACGATGGATGGTACTTAAGGCTGGAGGACGGGACACATTCAGTAGTAGCCAAGCAGGAACTCTGGATGGTGCCTAAAGCTAAAGCACAAGGTGCATTCATTTGGACAACAGCAACAGTCTGAGGTGCGGGCCAGAACCAAGAGGCAGACAACATAGGGAGGGCGTTTCCCCCCTCTGCCCACCATTTTAAAACCTAACCTTTGCAAGTGACGCACTAAGGACTTGGTCTGTTTGTTTATAGCTCCCTGATGAGCCGCAAGATGGCGAAACCGGTCGGAGTGTTCCAAGAAGGAACGATGGATGGTACTTAAGGCTGGAGGACGGGACACATTCAGTAGTAGCCAAGCAGGAACTCTGGATGGTGCCTAAAGCTAAAGCACAAGGTGCATTCATTTGGACAACAGCAACAGTCTGAGGTGCGGGCCAGAACCAAGAGGCAGACAACATAGGGAGGGCGTTTCCCCCCTCTGCCCACCATTTTAAAACCTAACCTTTGCAAGTGACGCACTAAGGACTTGGTCTGTTTGTTTATAGCTCCCTGATGAGCCGCAAGATGGCGAAACCGGTCGGAGTGTTCCAAGAAGGAACGATGGATGGTACTTAAGGCTGGAGGACGGGACACATTCAGTAGTAGCCAAGCAGGAACTCTGGATGGTGCCTAAAGCTAAAGCACAAGGTGCATTCATTTGGACAACAGCAACAGTCTGAGGTGCGGGCCAGAACCAAGAGGCAGACAACATAGGGAGGGCGTTTCCCCCCTCTGCCCACCATTTTAAAACCTAACCTTTGCAAGTGACGCACTAAGGACTTGGTCTGTTTGTTTATAGCTCCCTGATGAGCCGCAAGATGGCGAAACCGGTCGGAGTGTTCCAAGAAGGAACGATGGATGGTACTTAAGGCTGGAGGACGGGACACATTCAGTAGTAGCCAAGCAGGAACTCTGGATGGTGCCTAAAGCTAAAGCACAAGGTGCATT
The DNA here is from genome assembly GCF_035084215.1 of Heptranchias perlo. Lineage (NCBI taxonomy): Eukaryota > Metazoa > Chordata > Chondrichthyes > Hexanchiformes > Hexanchidae > Heptranchias > Heptranchias perlo. The sequence continues at coordinate 596,446 of NW_027139218.1, read as the reverse complement.
CATTTGGACAACAGCAACAGTCTGAGGTGCGGGCCAGAACCAAGAGGCAGACAACATAGGGAGGGCGTTTCCCCCCTCTGCCCACCATTTTAAAACCTAACCTTTGCAAGTGACGCACTAAGGACTTGGTCTGTTTGTTTATAGCTCCCTGATGAGCCGCAAGATGGCGAAACCGGTCGGAGTGTTCCAAGAAGGAACGATGGATGGTACTTAAGGCTGGAGGACGGGACACATTCAGTAGTAGCCAAGCAGGAACTCTGGATGGTGCCTAAAGCTAAAGCACAAGGTGCATTCATTTGGACAACAGCAACAGTCTGAGGTGCGGGCCAGAACCAAGAGGCAGACAACATAGGGAGGGCGTTTCCCCCCTCTGCCCACCATTTTAAAACCTAACCTTTGCAAGTGACGCACTAAGGACTTGGTCTGTTTGTTTATAGCTCCCTGATGAGCCGCAAGATGGCGAAACCGGTCGGAGTGTTCCAAGAAGGAACGATGGATGGTACTTAAGGCTGGAGGACGGGACACATTCAGTAGTAGCCAAGCAGGAACTCTGGATGGTGCCTAAAGCTAAAGCACAAGGTGCATTCATTTGGACAACAGCAACAGTCTGAGGTGCGGGCCAGAACCAAGAGGCAGACAACATAGGGAGGGCGTTTCCCCCCTCTGCCCACCATTTTAAAACCTAACCTTTGCAAGTGACGCACTAAGGACTTGGTCTGTTTGTTTATAGCTCCCTGATGAGCCGCAAGATGGCGAAACCGGTCGGAGTGTTCCAAGAAGGAACGATGGATGGTACTTAAGGCTGGAGGACGGGACACATTCAGTAGTAGCCAAGCAGGAACTCTGGATGGTGCCTAAAGCTAAAGCACAAGGTGCATTCATTTGGACAACAGCAACAGTCTGAGGTGCGGGCCAGAACCAAGAGGCAGACAACATAGGGAGGGCGTTTCCCCCCTCTGCCCACCATTTTAAAACCTAACCTTTGCAAGTGACGCACTAAGGACTTGGTCTGTTTGTTTATAGCTCCCTGATGAGCCGCAAGATGGCGAAACCGGTCGGAGTGTTCCAAGAAGGAACGATGGATGGTACTTAAGGCTGGAGGACGGGACACATTCAGTAGTAGCCAAGCAGGAACTCTGGATGGTGCCTAAAGCTAAAGCACAAGGTGCATTCATTTGGACAACAGCAACAGTCTGAGGTGCGGGCCAGAACCAAGAGGCAGACAACATAGGGAGGGCGTTTCCCCCCTCTGCCCACCATTTTAAAACCTAACCTTTGCAAGTGACGCACTAAGGACTTGGTCTGTTTGTTTATAGCTCCCTGATGAGCCGCAAGATGGCGAAACCGGTCGGAGTGTTCCAAGAAGGAACGATGGATGGTACTTAAGGCTGGAGGACGGGACACATTCAGTAGTAGCCAAGCAGGAACTCTGGATGGTGCCTAAAGCTAAAGCACAAGGTGCATTCATTTGGACAACAGCAACAGTCTGAGGTGCGGGCCAGAACCAAGAGGCAGACAACATAGGGAGGGCGTTTCCCCCCTCTGCCCACCATTTTAAAACCTAACCTTTGCAAGTGACGCACTAAGGACTTGGTCTGTTTGTTTATAGCTCCCTGATGAGCCGCAAGATGGCGAAACCGGTCGGAGTGTTCCAAGAAGGAACGATGGATGGTACTTAAGGCTGGAGGACGGGACACATTCAGTAGTAGCCAAGCAGGAACTCTGGATGGTGCCTAAAGCTAAAGCACAAGGTGCATTCATTTGGACAACAGCAACAGTCTGAGGTGCGGGCCAGAACCAAGAGGCAGACAACATAGGGAGGGCGTTTCCCCCCTCTGCCCACCATTTTAAAACCTAACCTTTGCAAGTGACGCACTAAGGACTTGGTCTGTTTGTTTATAGCTCCCTGATGAGCCGCAAGATGGCGAAACCGGTCGGAGTGTTCCAAGAAGGAACGATGGATGGTACTTAAGGCTGGAGGACGGGACACATTCAGTAGTAGCCAAGCAGGAACTCTGGATGGTGCCTAAAGCTAAAGCACAAGGTGCATTCATTTGGACAACAGCAACAGTCTGAGGTGCGGGCCAGAACCAAGAGGCAGACAACATAGGGAGGGCGTTTCCCCCCTCTGCCCACCATTTTAAAACCTAACCTTTGCAAGTGACGCACTAAGGACTTGGTCTGTTTGTTTATAGCTCCCTGATGAGCCGCAAGATGGCGAAACCGGTCGGAGTGTTCCAAGAAGGAACGATGGATGGTACTTAAGGCTGGAGGACGGGACACATTCAGTAGTAGCCAAGCAGGAACTCTGGATGGTGCCTAAAGCTAAAGCACAAGGTGCATTCATTTGGACAACAGCAACAGTCTGAGGTGCGGGCCAGAACCAAGAGGCAGACAACATAGGGAGGGCGTTTCCCCCCTCTGCCCACCATTTTAAAACCTAACCTTTGCAAGTGACGCACTAAGGACTTGGTCTGTTTGTTTATAGCTCCCTGATGAGCCGCAAGATGGCGAAACCGGTCGGAGTGTTCCAAGAAGGAACGATGGATGGTACTTAAGGCTGGAGGACGGGACACATTCAGTAGTAGCCAAGCAGGAACTCTGGATGGTGCCTAAAGCTAAAGCACAAGGTGCATTCATTTGGACAACAGCAACAGTCTGAGGTGCGGGCCAGAACCAAGAGGCAGACAACATAGGGAGGGCGTTTCCCCCCTCTGCCCACCATTTTAAAACCTAACCTTTGCAAGTGACGCACTAAGGACTTGGTCTGTTTGTTTATAGCTCCCTGATGAGCCGCAAGATGGCGAAACCGGTCGGAGTGTTCCAAGAAGGAACGATGGATGGTACTTAAGGCTGGAGGACGGGACACATTCAGTAGTAGCCAAGCAGGAACTCTGGATGGTGCCTAAAGCTAAAGCACAAGGTGCATTCATTTGGACAACAGCAACAGTCTGAGGTGCGGGCCAGAACCAAGAGGCAGACAACATAGGGAGGGCGTTTCCCCCCTCTGCCCACCATTTTAAAACCTAACCTTTGCAAGTGACGCACTAAGGACTTGGTCTGTTTGTTTATAGCTCCCTGATGAGCCGCAAGATGGCGAAACCGGTCGGAGTGTTCCAAGAAGGAACGATGGATGGTACTTAAGGCTGGAGGACGGGACACATTCAGTAGTAGCCAAGCAGGAACTCTGGATGGTGCCTAAAGCTAAAGCACAAGGTGCATTCATTTGGACAACAGCAACAGTCTGAGGTGCGGGCCAGAACCAAGAGGCAGACAACATAGGGAGGGCGTTTCCCCCCTCTGCCCACCATTTTAAAACCTAACCTTTGCAAGTGACGCACTAAGGACTTGGTCTGTTTGTTTATAGCTCCCTGATGAGCCGCAAGATGGCGAAACCGGTCGGAGTGTTCCAAGAAGGAACGATGGATGGTACTTAAGGCTGGAGGACGGGACACATTCAGTAGTAGCCAAGCAGGAACTCTGGATGGTGCCTAAAGCTAAAGCACAAGGTGCATTCATTTGGACAACAGCAACAGTCTGAGGTGCGGGCCAGAACCAAGAGGCAGACAACATAGGGAGGGCGTTTCCCCCCTCTGCCCACCATTTTAAAACCTAACCTTTGCAAGTGACGCACTAAGGACTTGGTCTGTTTGTTTATAGCTCCCTGATGAGCCGCAAGATGGCGAAACCGGTCGGAGTGTTCCAAGAAGGAACGATGGATGGTACTTAAGGCTGGAGGACGGGACACATTCAGTAGTAGCCAAGCAGGAACTCTGGATGGTGCCTAAAGCTAAAGCACAAGGTGCATTCATTTGGACAACAGCAACAGTCTGAGGTGCGGGCCAGAACCAAGAGGCAGACAACATAGGGAGGGCGTTTCCCCCCTCTGCCCACCATTTTAAAACCTAACCTTTGCAAGTGACGCACTAAGGACTTGGTCTGTTTGTTTATAGCTCCCTGATGAGCCGCAAGATGGCGAAACCGGTCGGAGTGTTCCAAGAAGGAACGATGGATGGTACTTAAGGCTGGAGGACGGGACACATTCAGTAGTAGCCAAGCAGGAACTCTGGATGGTGCCTAAAGCTAAAGCACAAGGTGCATTCATTTGGACAACAGCAACAGTCTGAGGTGCGGGCCAGAACCAAGAGGCAGACAACATAGGGAGGGCGTTTCCCCCCTCTGCCCACCATTTTAAAACCTAACCTTTGCAAGTGACGCACTAAGGACTTGGTCTGTTTGTTTATAGCTCCCTGATGAGCCGCAAGATGGCGAAACCGGTCGGAGTGTTCCAAGAAGGAACGATGGATGGTACTTAAGGCTGGAGGACGGGACACATTCAGTAGTAGCCAAGCAGGAACTCTGGATGGTGCCTAAAGCTAAAGCACAAGGTGCATTCATTTGGACAACAGCAACAGTCTGAGGTGCGGGCCAGAACCAAGAGGCAGACAACATAGGGAGGGCGTTTCCCCCCTCTGCCCACCATTTTAAAACCTAACCTTTGCAAGTGACGCACTAAGGACTTGGTCTGTTTGTTTATAGCTCCCTGATGAGCCGCAAGATGGCGAAACCGGTCGGAGTGTTCCAAGAAGGAACGATGGATGGTACTTAAGGCTGGAGGACGGGACACATTCAGTAGTAGCCAAGCAGGAACTCTGGATGGTGCCTAAAGCTAAAGCACAAGGTGCATTCATTTGGACAACAGCAACAGTCTGAGGTGCGGGCCAGAACCAAGAGGCAGACAACATAGGGAGGGCGTTTCCCCCCTCTGCCCACCATTTTAAAACCTAACCTTTGCAAGTGACGCACTAAGGACTTGGTCTGTTTGTTTATAGCTCCCTGATGAGCCGCAAGATGGCGAAACCGGTCGGAGTGTTCCAAGAAGGAACGATGGATGGTACTTAAGGCTGGAGGACGGGACACATTCAGTAGTAGCCAAGCAGGAACTCTGGATGATGCTTAAAGCTAAAGCACAAGGTGCATTCATTTGGACAACAGCAACAGTCTGAGGTGCGGGCCAGAACCAAGAGGCAGACAACATAGGGAGGGCGTTTCCCCCCTCTGCCCACCATTTTTAACCCTAACCCTAACCCTAACCCTAACCCTAACCCTAATGCAGCGTAACCCTAACCCTAACCCTAACCCTAACCCTAACCCTAATGCAGCGTAACCCTAACCCTAACCCTAACCCTAACCCTAACCCTAACCCTACCCCCAAACACCTAACCCTAACCCTGATGCACCCTACCCTACCCCCAAACACCTAACCCTAACCCTGATGCACCCTACCCTACCCCCAAACACCTAACCCTAACCCTGATGCACCCAACCCTACCCCTAAAACATAACCCTAACCCCACCCCACCCCTAAACACCTAACCCTAACCCTGATGCACCCCAACCTAACCCCAATATAGCCCTGAACCTAACTGCGACCCCGACCCTCACCTAACCCCAACACTAACCCCAGTGCAGCAACCCTAACCCTAACCTGAACCCCCCAACCTCAATACAACATAACCCTAACACTACGTAAAATAAAGGGTAGAGTTCCAACACCAATAATAATAACTAAATACGACATAGAGACCATAAATTGGCAAAACCCAGGAACTGATTATAACCCCAGAGGGGGATCAAAGGATTACGGATCAAGAAATTACTAAGAAGCGATCGGCAAGAAAAAGAAGCCAGGTGGTAAGGTAAAGCGTGGGCCAACCAAAAGTGGCAGGTATAAGTGACAAGAAGCTCAAGCGTTGAGTGAGAATACGAACACAAGAGGGTGTAACTACCCTCCTGCCCACACCATACACCCTAACCCTAACCCTAACCCTAACCCTAATGCACTAACCCTAACCCAACCCCTAACCCTAACCCTAACCCTAACCCTAACCCTAACCCCTAACCCTAACCCCTAACCCTAACCCCTAACCCTAACCCCTAACCCTAACCCTAACCCTAACCCTAATGCAGCGTAACCCTAACCCTAACCCTAACCCTAACCCTAACCCTGACCCTAACCCTAACCCTAACCCTAACGCTAAACCTAACCCTAACCCTAACCCTAACCCTAATGCACTAACCCTAACCCTAACCCTAACCCTAACCGTAATGCAGCGTAACCCTAACCCTAACCCTAACCCTAACCCTAACCCTTATGCACCCCTAAACACCTAACCCTAACCCTGATGCACCCCAACCTAACCCCAAAATAGCCCTGAACCTAACAGCGACCCTGACCCTCACCTAACCCCAACACTAACCCCAGTGCAGCAACCCTAACCCTAACCTGAACCCCCCAACCTCAATACAACATAACCCTAACACTACGTAAAATAAAGGGTAGAGTTCCAACACCAATAATAATAACTAAATACGACATAGAGGCCATAAATTGGCAAAACCCAGGAACTGATTATAACCCCAGAGGGGGATCAAAGGATTACGGATCAAGAAATTACTAAGAAGCGATCGGCAAGAAAAAGAAGCCAGGTGGTAAGGTAAAGCGTGGGCCAACCAAAAGTGGCAGGTATAAGTGACAAGAAGCTCAAGCGTTGAGTGAGAATACGAACACAAGAGGGTGTAACTACCCTCCTGCCCACACCATACAACCTAACCCTAACCCTAACCCTAACCCTAACCCTAACCCTAATGCAGCTTAACCCTAACCCTAACCCTAACCCTAATAACCCTAATAACCCTAATAACCCTAACCCTAACCCTAACCCTAACCCTGAACCTAACCCTAACCCTAATGCACTAACCCTAACCCTGACCCTAACCCTAACCCTAACCCTAACCCTAACCCTAATGCAGCACAAGGTGCATTCATTTGGACAACAGCAACAGTCTGAGGTGCGGGCCAGAACCAAGAGGCAGACAACATAGGGAGGGCGTTTCCCCCCTCTGCCCACCATTTTAAAACCTAACTTTTGCAAGTGACGCACTGAGGACTTGGTCTGTTTGTTTGTAGCTCCCTGATGAGCCGCAAGATGGCGAAACCGGTCGGAGTGTTCCAAGAAGGAACGATGGATGGTACTTAAGGCTGGAGGACGGGACACATTCAGTAGTAGCCAAGCAGGAACTCTGGATGGTGCCTAAAGCTAAAGCACAAGGTGCATTCATTTGGACAACAGCAACAGTCTGAGGTGCGGGCCAGAACCAAGAGGCAGACAACATAGGGAGGGCGTTTCCCCCCTCTGCCCACCATTTTAAAACCTAACCCTAACCCTAACCCTAACCCTAATGCAGCATAACCCTAACCCTAACCCTAACCCTAACCCGAACCCTAACCCTAACCCTAACCCTAACCCTAATGCAGCGTAACCCTAACCCTAACCCTAACCCTAACCCTAATGCAGCAACAGCAACAGTCTGAGGTGCGGGCCAGAACCAAGAGGCAGACAACATAGGGAGGGCGTATCCCCCCTCTGCCCACCATTTTAAAACCTAACCCTAACCCTAACCCTAACCCTAACGCAGCGGCGTTTCCCCCCTCTGCCCACCATTTTAAAACGTAACCTTTGCAAGTGACGCACTAAGGACTTGGTCTGTTTGTTTGTAGCTCCCTGATGAGCCGCAAGATGGCGAAACCGGTCGGAGTGTTCCAAGAAGGAACGATGGATGGTACTTAAGGCTGGAGGACGGGACACATTCAGTAGTAGCCAAGCAGGAACTCTGGATGGTGCCTAAAGCTAAAGCACAAGGTGCATTCATTTGGACAACAGCAACAGTCTGAGGTGCGGGCCAGAACCAAGAGGCAGACAACATAGGGAGGGCGTTTCCCCCCTCTGCCCACCATTTTAAAACCTAACTTTTGCAAGTGACGCACTAAGGACTTGGTCTGTTTGTTTGTAGCTCCCTGATGAGCCGCGAGATGGCGAAACCGGTCGGAGTGTTCCAAGAAGGAACGATGGATGGTACTTAAGGCTGGAGGACGGGACACATTCAGTAGTAGCCAAGCAGGAACTCTGGATGGTGCCTAAAGCTAAAGCACAAGGTGCATTCATTTGGACAACAGCAACAGTCTGAGGTGCGGGCCAGAACCAAGAGGCAGACAACATAGGGAGGGCGTTTCCCCCCTCTGCCCACCATTTTAAAACCTAACTTTTGCAAGTGACGCACTAAGGACTTGGTCTGTTTGTTTGTAGCTCCCTGATGAGCCGCGAGATGGCGAAACCGGTCGGAGTGTTCCAAGAAGGAACGATGGATGGTACTTAAGGCTGGAGGACGGGACACATTCAGTAGTAGCCAAGCAGGAACTCTGGATGGTGCCTAAAGCTAAAGCACAAGGTGCATTCATTTGGACAACAGCAACAGTCTGAGGTGCGGGCCAGAACCAAGAGGCAGACAACATAGGGAGGGCGTTTCCCCCCTCTGCCCACCATTTTAAAACCTAACTTTTGCAAGTGACGCACTAAGGACTTGGTCTGTTTGTTTGTAGCTCCCTGATGAGCCGCGAGATGGCGAAACCGGTCGGAGTGTTCCAAGAAGGAACGATGGATGGTACTTAAGGCTGGAGGACGGGACACATTCAGTAGTAGCCAAGCAGGAACTCTGGATGGTGCCTAAAGCTAAAGCACAAGGTGCATTCATTTGGACAACAGCAACAGTCTGAGGTGCGGGCCAGAACCAAGAGGCAGACAACATAGGGAGGGCGTTTCCCCCCTCTGCCCACCATTTTAAAACCTAACTTTTGCAAGTGACGCACTAAGGACTTGGTCTGTTTGTTTGTAGCTCCCTGATGAGCCGCGAGATGGCGAAACCGGTCGGAGTGTTCCAAGAAGGAACGATGGATGGTACTTAAGGCTGGAGGACGGGACACATTCAGTAGTAGCCAAGCAGGAACTCTGGATGGTGCCTAAAGCTAAAGCACAAGGTGCATTCATTTGGACAACAGCAACAGTCTGAGGTGCGGGCCAGAACCAAGAGGCAGACAACATAGGGAGGGCGTTTCCCCCCTCTGCCCACCATTTTAAAACCTAACTTTTGCAAGTGACGCACTAAGGACTTGGTCTGTTTGTTTGTAGCTCCCTGATGAGCCGCGAGATGGCGAAACCGGTCGGAGTGTTCCAAGAAGGAACGATGGATGGTACTTAAGGCTGGAGGACGGGACACATTCAGTAGTAGCCAAGCAGGAACTCTGGATGGTGCCTAAAGCTAAAGCACAAGGTGCATTCATTTGGACAACAGCAACAGTCTGAGGTGCGGGCCAGAACCAAGAGGCAGACAACATAGGGAGGGCGTTTCCCCCCTCTGCCCACCATTTTAAAACCTAACTTTTGCAAGTGACGCACTAAGGACTTGGTCTGTTTGTTTGTAGCTCCCTGATGAGCCGCGAGATGGCGAAACCGGTCGGAGTGTTCCAAGAAGGAACGATGGATGGTACTTAAGGCTGGAGGACGGGACACATTCAGTAGTAGCCAAGCAGGAACTCTGGATGGTGCCTAAAGCTAAAGCACAAGGTGCATTCATTTGGACAACAGCAACAGTCTGAGGTGCGGGCCAGAACCAAGAGGCAGACAACATAGGGAGGGCGTTTCCCCCCTCTGCCCACCATTTTAAAACCTAACTTTTGCAAGTGACGCACTAAGGACTTGGTCTGTTTGTTTGTAGCTCCCTGATGAGCCGCGAGATGGCGAAACCGGTCGGAGTGTTCCAAGAAGGAACGATGGATGGTACTTAAGGCTGGAGGACGGGACACATTCAGTAGTAGCCAAGCAGGAACTCTGGATGGTGCCTAAAGCTAAAGCACAAGGTGCATTCATTTGGACAACAGCAACAGTCTGAGGTGCGGGCCAGAACCAAGAGGCAGACAACATAGGGAGGGCGTTTCCCCCCTCTGCCCACCATTTTAAAACCTAACTTTTGCAAGTGACGCACTAAGGACTTGGTCTGTTTGTTTGTAGCTCCCTGATGAGCCGCGAGATGGCGAAACCGGTCGGAGTGTTCCAAGAAGGAACGATGGATGGTACTTAAGGCTGGAGGACGGGACACATTCAGTAGTAGCCAAGCAGGAACTCTGGATGGTGCCTAAAGCTAAAGCACAAGGTGCATTCATTTGGACAACAGCAACAGTCTGAGGTGCGGGCCAGAACCAAGAGGCAGACAACATAGGGAGGGCGTTTCCCCCCTCTGCCCACCATTTTAAAACCTAACTTTTGCAAGTGACGCACTAAGGACTTGGTCTGTTTGTTTGTAGCTCCCTGATGAGCCGCGAGATGGCGAAACCGGTCGGAGTGTTCCAAGAAGGAACGATGGATGGTACTTAAGGCTGGAGGACGGGACACATTCAGTAGTAGCCAAGCAGGAACTCTGGATGGTGCCTAAAGCTAAAGCACAAGGTGCATTCATTTGGACAACAGCAACAGTCTGAGGTGCGGGCCAGAACCAAGAGGCAGACAACATAGGGAGGGCGTTTCCCCCCTCTGCCCACCATTTTAAAACCTAACTTTTGCAAGTGACGCACTAAGGACTTGGTCTGTTTGTTTGTAGCTCCCTGATGAGCCGCGAGATGGCGAAACCGGTCGGAGTGTTCCAAGAAGGAACGATGGATGGTACTTAAGGCTGGAGGACGGGACACATTCAGTAGTAGCCAAGCAGGAACTCTGGATGGTGCCTAAAGCTAAAGCACAAGGTGCATTCATTTGGACAACAGCAACAGTCTGAGGTGCGGGCCAGAACCAAGAGGCAGACAACATAGGGAGGGCGTTTCCCCCCTCTGCCCACCATTTTAAAACCTAACTTTTGCAAGTGACGCACTAAGGACTTGGTCTGTTTGTTTGTAGCTCCCTGATGAGCCGCGAGATGGCGAAACCGGTCGGAGTGTTCCAAGAAGGAACGATGGATGGTACTTAAGGCTGGAGGACGGGACACATTCAGTAGTAGCCAAGCAGGAACTCTGGATGGTGCCTAAAGCTAAAGCACAAGGTGCATTCATTTGGACAACAGCAACAGTCTGAGGTGCGGGCCAGAACCAAGAGGCAGACAACATAGGGAGGGCGTTTCCCCCCTCTGCCCACCATTTTAAAACCTAACTTTTGCAAGTGACGCACTAAGGACTTGGTCTGTTTGTTTGTAGCTCCCTGATGAGCCGCGAGATGGCGAAACCGGTCGGAGTGTTCCAAGAAGGAACGATGGATGGTACTTAAGGCTGGAGGACGGGACACATTCAGTAGTAGCCAAGCAGGAACTCTGGATGGTGCCTAAAGCTAAAGCACAAGGTGCATTCATTTGGACAACAGCAACAGTCTGAGGTGCGGGCCAGAACCAAGAGGCAGACAACATAGGGAGGGCGTTTCCCCCCTCTGCCCACCATTTTAAAACCTAACTTTTGCAAGTGACGCACTAAGGACTTGGTCTGTTTGTTTGTAGCTCCCTGATGAGCCGCGAGATGGCGAAACCGGTCGGAGTGTTCCAAGAAGGAACGATGGATGGTACTTAAGGCTGGAGGACGGGACACATTCAGTAGTAGCCAAGCAGGAACTCTGGATGGTGCCTAAAGCTAAAGCACAAGGTGCATTCATTTGGACAACAGCAACAGTCTGAGGTGCGGGCCAGAACCAAGAGGCAGACAACATAGGGAGGGCGTTTCCCCCCTCTGCCCACCATTTTAAAACCTAACTTTTGCAAGTGACGCACTAAGGACTTGGTCTGTTTGTTTGTAGCTCCCTGATGAGCCGCGAGATGGCGAAACCGGTCGGAGTGTTCCAAGAAGGAACGATGGATGGTACTTAAGGCTGGAGGACGGGACACATTCAGTAGTAGCCAAGCAGGAACTCTGGATGGTGCCTAAAGCTAAAGCACAAGGTGCATTCATTTGGACAACAGCAACAGTCTGAGGTGCGGGCCAGAACCAAGAGGCAGACAACATAGGGAGGGCGTTTCCCCCCTCTGCCCACCATTTTAAAACCTAACATTTGCAAGTGACGCACTAAGGACTTGGTCTGTTTGTTTGTAGCTCCCTGATGAGCCGCGAGATGGCGAAACCGGTCGGAGTGTTCCAAGAAGGAACGATGGATGGTACTTAAGGCTGGAGGACGGGACACATTCAGTAGTAGCCAAGCAGGAACTCTGGATGGTGCCTAAAGCTAAAGCACAAGGTGCATTCATTTGGACAACAGCAACAGTCTGAGGTGCGGGCCAGAACCAAGAGGCAGACAACATAGGGAGGGCGTTTCCCCCCTCTGCCCACCATTTTAAAACCTAACTTTTGCAAGTGACGCACTAAGGACTTGGTCTGTTTGTTTGTAGCTCCCTGATGAGCCGCGAGATGGCGAAACCGGTCGGAGTGTTCCAAGAAGGAACGATGGATGGTACTTAAGGCTGGAGGACGGGACACATTCAGTAGTAGCCAAGCAGGAACTCTGGATGGTGCCTAAAGCTAAAGCACAAGGTGCATTCATTTGGACAACAGCAACAGTCTGAGGTGCGGGCCAGAACCAAGAGGCAGACAACATAGGGAGGGCGTTTCCCCCCTCTGCCCACCATTTTAAAACCTAACTTTTGCAAGTGACGCACTAAGGACTTGGTCTGTTTGTTTGTAGCTCCCTGATGAGCCGCGAGATGGCGAAACCGGTCGGAGTGTTCCAAGAAGGAACGATGGATGGTACTTAAGGCTGGAGGACGGGACACATTCAGTAGTAGCCAAGCAGGAACTCTGGATGGTGCCTAAAGCTAAAGCACAAGGTGCATTCATTTGGACAACAGCAACAGTCTGAGGTGCGGGCCAGAACCAAGAGGCAGACAACATAGGGAGGGCGTTTCCCCCCTCTGCCCACCATTTTAAAACCTAACTTTTGCAAGTGACGCACTAAGGACTTGGTCTGTTTGTTTGTAGCTCCCTGATGAGCCGCGAGATGGCGAAACCGGTCGGAGTGTTCCAAGAAGGAACGATGGATGGTACTTAAGGCTGGAGGACGGGACACATTCAGTAGTAGCCAAGCAGGAACTCTGGATGGTGCCTAAAGCTAAAGCACAAGGTGCATTCATTTGGACAACAGCAACAGTCTGAGGTGCGGGCCAGAACCAAGAGGCAGACAACATAGGGAGGGCGTTTCCCCCCTCTGCCCACCATTTTAAAACCTAACTTTTGCAAGTGACGCACTAAGGACTTGGTCTGTTTGTTTGTAGCTCCCTGATGAGCCGCGAGATGGCGAAACCGGTCGGAGTGTTCCAAGAAGGAACGATGGATGGTACTTAAGGCTGGAGGACGGGACACATTCAGTAGTAGCCAAGCAGGAACTCTGGATGGTGCCTAAAGCTAAAGCACAAGGTGCATTCATTTGGACAACAGCAACAGTCTGAGGTGCGGGCCAGAACCAAGAGGCAGACAACATAGGGAGGGCGTTTCCCCCCTCTGCCCACCATTTTAAAACCTAACTTTTGCAAGTGACGCACTAAGGACTTGGTCTGTTTGTTTGTAGCTCCCTGATGAGCCGCGAGATGGCGAAACCGGTCGGAGTGTTCCAAGAAGGAACGATGGATGGTACTTAAGGCTGGAGGACGGGACACATTCAGTAGTAGCCAAGCAGGAACTCTGGATGGTGCCTAAAGCTAAAGCACAAGGTGCATTCATTTGGACAACAGCAACAGTCTGAGGTGCGGGCCAGAACCAAGAGGCAGACAACATAGGGAGGGCGTTTCCCCCCTCTGCCCACCATTTTAAAACCTAACCCTAACCCTAACCCTAACCCTAACCCTAACCCTAACCCTAATGCAGCCTAACCCTAACCCTAACCCTAACCCTAACCCTAACCCTAACCCTAACCCTAATGCAGCGTAACCCTAACCCTAACCCTAACCCTAACCCTAACCCTAACCCTAACCCTAACCCTAACCCTAATGCAGCGTAACCCTAACCCTAACCCTAACCCTAACCCTAACCCTAACCCTAACCCTAACCCTAACCCTAACCCTAACGCAACGCACTAAGGACTTGGTCTGTTTGTTTGTAGCTCCCTGATGAGCCGCAAGATGGCGAAACCGGTCGGAGTGTTCCAAGAAGGAACGATGGATGGTACTTAAGGCTGGAGGACGGGACACATTCAGTAGTAGCCAAGCAGGAACTCTGGATGGTGCCTAAAGCTAAAGCACAAGGTGCATTCATTTGGACAACAGCAACAGTCTGAGGTGCGGGCCAGAACCAAGAGGCAGACAACATAGGGAGGGCGTTTCCCCCCTCTGCCCACCATTTTAAAACCTAACTTTTGCAAGTGACGCACTAAGGACTTGGTCTGTTTGTTTATAGCTCCCTGATGAGCCGCAAGATGGCGAAACCGGTCGGAGTGTTCCAAGAAGGAACGATGGATGGTACTTAAGGCTGGAGGACGGGACACATTCAGTAGTAGCCAAGCAGGAACTCTGGATGGTGCCTAAAGCTAAAGCACAAGGTGCATTCATTTGGACAACAGCAACAGTCTGAGGTGCGGGCCAGAACCAAGAGGCAGACAACATAGGGAGGGCGTTTCCCCCCTCTGCCCACCATTTTAAAACCTAACTTTTGCAAGTGACGCACTAAGGACTTGGTCTGTTTGTTTGTAGCTCCCTGATGAGCCGCAAGATGGCGAAACCGGTCGGAGTGTTCCAAGAAGGAACGATGGATGGTACTTAAGGCTGGAGGACGGGACACATTCAGTAGTAGCCAAGCAGGAACTCTGGATGGTGCCTAAAGCTAAAGCACAAGGTGCATTCATTTGGACAACAGCAACAGTCTGAGGTGCGGGCCAGAACCAAGAGGCAGACAACATAGGGAGGGCGTTTCCCCCCTCTGCCCACCATTTTAAAACCTAACTTTTGCAAGTGACGCACTAAGGACTTGGTCTGTTTGTTTGTAGCTCCCTGATGAGCCGCAAGATGGCGAAACCGGTCGGAGTGTTCCAAGAAGGAACGATGGATGGTACTTAAGGCTGGAGGACGGGACACATTCAGTAGTAGCCAAGCAGGAACTCTGGATGGTGCCTAAAGCTAAAGCACAAGGTGCATTCATTTGGACAACAGCAACAGTCTGAGGTGCGGGCCAGAACCAAGAGGCAGACAACATAGGGAGGGCGTTTCCCCCCTCTGCCCACCATTTTAAAACCTAACTTTTGCAAGTGACGCACTAAGGACTTGGTCTGTTTGTTTGTAGCTCCCTGATGAGCCGCAAGATGGCGAAACCGGTCGGAGTGTTCCAAGAAGGAACGATGGATGGTACTTAAGGCTGGAGGACGGGACACATTCAGTAGTAGCCAAGCAGGAACTCTGGATGGTGCCTAAAGCTAAAGCACAAGGTGCATTCATTTGGACAACAGCAACAGTCTGAGGTGCGGGCCAGAACCAAGAGGCAGACAACATAGGGAGGGCGTTTCCCCCCTCTGCCCACCATTTTAAAACCTAACTTTTGCAAGTGACGCACTAAGGACTTGGTCTGTTTGTTTGTAGCTCCCTGATGAGCCGCAAGATGGCGAAACCGGTCGGAGTGTTCCAAGAAGGAACGATGGATGGTACTTAAGGCTGGAGGACGGGACACATTCAGTAGTAGCCAAGCAGGAACTCTGGATGGTGCCTAAAGCTAAAGCACAAGGTGCATTCATTTGGACAACAGCAACAGTCTGAGGTGCGGGCCAGAACCAAGAGGCAGACAACATAGGGAGGGCGTTTCCCCCCTCTGCCCACCATTTTAAAACCTAACTTTTGCAAGTGACGCACTAAGGACTTGGTCTGTTTGTTTGTAGCTCCCTGATGAGCCGCAAGATGGCGAAACCGGTCGGAGTGTTCCAAGAAGGAACGATGGATGGTACTTAAGGCTGGAGGACGGGACACATTCAGTAGTAGCCAAGCAGGAACTCTGGATGGTGCCTAAAGCTAAAGCACAAGGTGCATTCATTTGGACAACAGCAACAGTCTGAGGTGCGGGCCAGAACCAAGAGGCAGACAACATAGGGAGGGCGTTTCCCCCCTCTGCCCACCATTTTAAAACCTAACCCTAACCCTAACCCTAACCCTAACCCTAACCCTAACCCTAACCCTAACCCTAACCGGTCGGAGTGTTCCAAGAAGGAACGATGGATGGTACTTAAGGCTGGAGGACGGGACACATTCAGTAGTAGCCAAGCAGGAACTCTGGATGGTGCCTAAAGCTAAAGCACAAGGTGCATTCATTTGGACAACAGCAACAGTCTGAGGTGCGGGCCAGAACCAAGAGGCAGACAACATAGGGAGGGCGTTTCCCCCCTCTGCCCACCATTTTAAAACCTAACCTTTGCAAGTGACGCACTAAGGACTTGGTCTGTTTGTTTATAGCTCCCTGATGAGCCGCAAGATGGCGAAACCGGTCGGAGTGTTCCAAGAAGGAACGATGGATGGTACTTAAGGCTGGAGGACGGGACACATTCAGTAGTAGCCAAGCAGGAACTCTGGATGGTGCCTAAAGCTAAAGCACAAGGTGCATTCATTTGGACAACAGCAACAGTCTGAGGTGCGGGCCAGAACCAAGAGGCAGACAACATAGGGAGGGCGTTTCCCCCCTCTGCCCACCATTTTAAAACCTAACCTTTGCAAGTGACGCACTAAGGACTTGGTCTGTTTGTTTATAGCTCCCTGATGAGCCGCAAGATGGCGAAACCGGTCGGAGTGTTCCAAGAAGGAACGATGGATGGTACTTAAGGCTGGAGGACGGGACACATTCAGTAGTAGCCAAGCAGGAACTCTGGATGGTGCCTAAAGCTAAAGCACAAGGTGCATTCATTTGGACAACAGCAACAGTCTGAGGTGCGGGCCAGAACCAAGAGGCAGACAACATAGGGAGGGCGTTTCCCCCCTCTGCCCACCATTTTAAAACCTAACCTTTGCAAGTGACGCACTAAGGACTTGGTCTGTTTGTTTATAGCTCCCTGATGAGCCGCAAGATGGCGAAACCGGTCGGAGTGTTCCAAGAAGGAACGATGGATGGTACTTAAGGCTGGAGGACGGGACACATTCAGTAGTAGCCAAGCAGGAACTCTGGATGGTGCCTAAAGCTAAAGCACAAGGTGCATTCATTTGGACAACAGCAACAGTCTGAGGTGCGGGCCAGAACCAAGAGGCAGACAACATAGGGAGGGCGTTTCCCCCCTCTGCCCACCATTTTAAAACCTAACCTTTGCAAGTGACGCACTAAGGACTTGGTCTGTTTGTTTATAGCTCCCTGATGAGCCGCAAGATGGCGAAACCGGTCGGAGTGTTCCAAGAAGGAACGATGGATGGTACTTAAGGCTGGAGGACGGGACACATTCAGTAGTAGCCAAGCAGGAACTCTGGATGGTGCCTAAAGCTAAAGCACAAGGTGCATTCATTTGGACAACAGCAACAGTCTGAGGTGCGGGCCAGAACCAAGAGGCAGACAACATAGGGAGGGCGTTTCCCCCCTCTGCCCACCATTTTAAAACCTAACCCTAACCCTAACCCTAACCCTAACCCTACCCTAACCCTAACCCTAACCCTAACCCTAATGCAGCGTAACCCTAACCCTAACCCTAACCCTAACCCTAACCCTAATGCAGCGTAACCCTAACCCTAACCCTAACCCTAAACCTAATGCACTAACCCTAACCCTAACCCTAACCCTAACCCTAATGCAGCGTTACCCTAACCCTAACCCTAACCCTAACCCTAACCCTAAGCCTAACCCTAATGCAGCGAACCCTAACCCTAACCCTAACCCTAACCCTAACCCTAATGCAGGGCCTAACCCTAACCCTAACCCTAACCCTAACCCTAACCCTAATGCAGCGTAACCCTAACCCTAACCCTAACCCTAACCCTAACCCTAACCCTAACCCTAACCAAGAGGCAGACAACATAGGGAGGGCGTTTCCCCCCTCTGCCCACCATTTTAAAACCTAACCCTAACCCTAACCCTAACCCTAACCCTAATGCACTAACCCTAACCCTAACCCTAACCCTAACCCTAACCCTAACCCTAATTCACTAACCCTAACCCTAACCCTAACCCTAACCCTAACCCTAATGCAGCTCCCTGATGAGCCGCAAGATGGCGAAACCGGTCGGAGTGTTCCAAGAAGGAACGATGGATGGTACTTAAGGCTGCAGGACAGGACACATTCAGTAGTAGCCAAGCAGGAACTCTGGATGGTGCCTAAAGCTAAAGCACAAGGTGCATTCATTTGGACAACAGCAACAGTCTGAGGTGCGGGCCAGAACCAAGAGGCAGACAACATAGGGAGGGCGTTTCCCCCCTCTGCCCACCATTTTAAAACCTAACTTTTGCAAGTGACGCACTAAGGACTTGGTCTGTTTGTTTATAGCTCCCTGATGAGCCGCAAGATGGCGAAACCGGTCGGAGTGTTCCAAGAAGGAACGATGGATGGTACTTAAGGCTGCAGGACAGGACACATTCAGTAGTAGCCAAGCAGGAACTCTGGATGGTGCCTAAAGCTAAAGCACAAGGTGCATTCATTTGGACAACAGCAACAGTCTGAGGTGCGGGCCAGAACCAAGAGGCAGACAACATAGGGAGGGCGTTTCCCCCCTCTGCCCACCATTTTAAAACCTAACCTTTGCAAGTGACGCACTAAGGACTTGGTCTGTTTGTTTATAGCTCCCTGATGAGCCGCAAGATGGCGAAACCGGTCGGAGTGTTCCAAGAAGGAACGATGGATGGTACTTAAGGCTGGAGGACGGGACACATTCAGTAGTAGCCAAGCAGGAACTCTGGATGGTGCCTAAAGCTAAAGCACAAGGTGCATTCATTTGGACAACAGCAACAGTCTGAGGTGCGGGCCAGAACCAAGAGGCAGACAACATAGGGAGGGCGTTTCCCCCCTCTGCCCACCATTTTAAAACCTAACCCTAACCCTAACCCTAACCCTAACCCTACCCTAACCCTAACCCTAACCCTAACCCTAACCCTAATGCAGCGTAACCCTAACCCTAACCCTAACCCTAACCCTAACCCTAATGCAGCGTAACCCTAACCCTAACCCTAACCCTAACCCTAACCCTAATGCACTAACCCTAACCCTAACCCTAACCCTAACCCTAATGCAGCGTTACCCTAACCCTAACCCTAACCCTAACCCTAACCCTAACCCTAACCCTAATGCAGCGAACCCTAACCCTAACCCTAACCCTAACCCTAACCCTAACCCTAATGCAGGGCCTAACCCTAACCCTAACCCTAACCCTAACCCTAACCCTAACCCTAATGCAGCGTAACCCTAACCCTAACCCTAACCCTAACCCTAACCCTAACCCTAACCCTAACCAAGAGGCAGACAACATAGGGAGGGCGTTTCCCCCCTCTGCCCACCATTTTAAAACCTAACCCTAACCCTAACCCTAACCCTAACCCTAACCCTAATGCACTAACCCTAACCCTAACCCTAACCCTAACCCTAATTCACTAACCCTAACCCTAACCCTAACCCTAACCCTAACCCTAACCCTAATGCAGCTCCCTGATGAGCCGCAAGATGGCGAAACCGGTCGGAGTGTTCCAAGAAGGAACGATGGATGGTACTTAAGGCTGCAGGACAGGACACATTCAGTAGTAGCCAAGCAGGAACTCTGGATGGTGCCTAAAGCTAAAGCACAAGGTGCATTCATTTGGACAACAGCAACAGTCTGAGGTGCGGGCCAGAACCAAGAGGCAGACAACATAGGGAGGGCGTTTCCCCCCTCTGCCCACCATTTTAAAACCTAACTTTTGCAAGTGACGCACTAAGGACTTGGTCTGTTTGTTTATAGCTCCCTGATGAGCCGCAAGATGGCGAAACCGGTCGGAGTGTTCCAAGAAGGAACGATGGATGGTACTTAAGGCTGCAGGACGGGACACATTCAGTAGTAGCCAAGCAGGAACTCTGGATGGTGCCTAAAGCTAAAGCACAAGGTGCATTCATTTGGACAACAGCAACAGTCTGAGGTGCGGGCCAGAACCAAGAGGCAGACAACATAGGGAGGGCGTTTCCCCCCTCTGCCCACCATTTTAAAACCTAACTTTTGCAAGTGACGCACTAAGGACTTGGTCTGTTTGTTTATAGCTCCCTGATGAGCCGCAAGATGGCGAAACCGGTCGGAGTGTTCCAAGAAGGAACGATGGATGGTACTTAAGGCTGCAGGACAGGACACATTCAGTAGTAGCCAAGCAGGAACTCTGGATGGTGCCTAAAGCTAAAGCACAAGGTGCATTCATTTGGACAACAGCAACAGTCTGAGGTGCGGGCCAGAACCAAGAGGCAGACAACATAGGGAGGGCGTTTCCCCCCTCTGCCCACCATTTTAAAACCTAACCCTAACCCTAACCCTAACCCTAATGCAGCGTACCCTAACCCTAACCCTAACCCTAACCCTAACCCTAACCCTAATGCAGCGTAACCCTAACCCTAACCCTAACCCTAACCCTAACGCAACCCTAACCCTAACCCTAACCCTAACCCTAACCCTAACCCTAATGCAGCGTAACCCTAACCCTAACCCTAACCCTAACCCTAACCCTAATGCAACCCTAACCCTAACCCTAACCCTAACCCTAATGCAGCGTACCCTAACCCTAACCCTAACCCTAACCCTAACCCTAACCCTAACCCTAATGCAGCGTAACCCTAACCCTAACCCTAACCCTAACCCAGGAACTGATTATAACCCCAGAGGGGGATCAAAGGATTACGGATCAAGAAATTACTAAGAAGCGATCGGCAAGAAAAAGAAGCAAGGTGGTAAGGTAAAGCGTGGGCCAACCAAAAGTGGCAGGTACAAGTGACAAGAAGCTCAAGGGTTGAGTGAGAATAAGAACACAAGAGGGTGTAACTACCCTCCTGCCCACACCATACAACCTAACCCTAACCCTAACCCTAACCCTAACCCTAATGCAGCGTAACCCTAACCCTAACCCTAACCCTAACCCTAATGCAGCGTAACCCTAACCCTAACCCTAACCCTAATGCACCCTAACCCTAACCCTAACCCTAACCCTAACTCTGATACAGGAACCCTAATCTCCCACCCCAACCCTAAAACCTAAACCTAACACACCCCACCCCACTCCTAAACCCTGACCCTCACTTAACCCTACCCCTAATGCAACCCTAACCCATAACCCTAACCCCCTAGCCCTGAATCTAATCACAACCCTGACCCTGGACCCTAACCCTGATGCACCCTACCCTACCCCTAAACACCTAACCCTAACCCTGATGCACCCTACCCTACCCCTAAACACCTCACCCTAACCCTGATGCACCCAACCCTACCCCTAAAACATAACCCTAATGCACGCAACCCTACCCCTAAAACTTAACCCTAACCCCACCCCACCCCTAAACACCTAACCCTAACCCTGATGCACCCCAACCTAACCCCAATATAGCCCTGAACCTAACTGAGACCCTGACCCTCACCTAACCCCAACACTAACCCCAATGCAGCAACCCTAACCCTAACCTGAACCCCCCAACCTCAATACAACATAACCCTAACACTACTTAAAATAATGTGGAGATGCCGGTGATGGACTGGGGTTGACAATTGTAAACAATTTTACAACACCAAGTTATAGTCCAGCAATTTTATTTTAAATTCACAAGCTTTCGGAGGCTTCCTCCTTCGTCACCTGGCAAAACCCAGGAACTGATTATAACCCCAGAGGGGGATCAAAGGATTACGGATCAAGAAATTAATAAGAAGAGATCGGCAAGAAAAAGAAGCCAGGTGGTCAGGTAAAGCGTGGGCCAACCAAAAGTGGCAGGTATAAGTGACAAGAAGCTCAAGAGTTGAGTGAGAATACGAACACAAGAGGGTGTAACGAGCCTCCTGCCCACACCATACAACCTAACCCTAACCCTAACCCTAACCCTAACCCTCGCCCTAATGCAACGACGAGGCGCATTCAGTAGCAGCCAAGCAGGAACTCTGGATGGTGCCTAATGCTAAAGCACAAGGTACATTCATTTGGACAACAGCAACAGTCTGAGGTGTGGGCCAGAGCCAAGAGGCAGATAACAGAGGGAGGGCGTTTCCCCCTCTGCCCACCATGTTAAACCTAACTTTGCAAGTGACGCACTAAGGACTTTGCCTGTTTGTTTTCAACTCCCTGACGAGCCGCGAGGGCGGCGAAACCGGTCGGAGTGGTTCTACGAAGGAACGATGGATGGTACTTCAAGCTGGAGAACGAGGCACATTCAGTAGTAGCCAAGCATGAACTCTGGATGGTGCCTAAAGCTAAAGCACAAGGTACATTCATTTGGACAGCAGGAACAGTCTGTGGTGCGGGCCAGAGCCAAGAGGCAGACAACATAGGGAGGGCGTTTCCCCCCTCTGCCCACCATGTTAAAATTAACCAAAACACTAACCCTAATCCACCCTAACCCTAACCCTCTCACTAACCCTAACCCTAACCCTTACCCTTACCCTAACCCTAACCATGACCCGAACCCCAAACTAATCCTAACTCTCACTAACCCTAAACCTAACCTAACCCTAACCCTAACCCTCACTAACCCTAACCCTAAAACACAAACCCTAACCCTAACCCTAATGCAGCCAAGCAGGAACGCTGGATGCCTAAAGCTAAAGCACAAGGTTCATTAATTTCGACAACAGGAACAGTCTGAGGTGCGGGCCAGTGCCAAGAGGCAGACAACATCGGGAGGGCGTTTCCCCCCTCTGCCCACCATGTTAAACCTAACCCTAACCATAACCCTAATGAACCCTAACCCTAATGAACCCGAACCCTCAGCCCAACCTAAACCTAACCCGAACCCTAATGCAGCGTCTCTAACCTCAACCCTAACCCTCACCCTAATGCACTAACCATAACCCTAATGCACCCTAACCCTAACACTAATGCACCCTAACCCTAATCCTTACCCTTACCCTAACCCTAACCCTAATGCAGCGTAACCCTAATCCTAACCCTAATGCAGTGCCCCTAACCCTAACTCTCACTAACCCTAACCCTAAACCCATCCCTAAACCCTAACCCTAACCCTTAGCCGAACCCTAACACTTACCCTAACTCTAACCCTAACCATAATGCAGCGTAACCCTAAATCTAACCCAAACCCTAATGCAGCGTACCCCTAACCCTGACCCTAACCCTAATGCACCCGAACCCTAACCCTAAACCCTTAACCCTAACCCTAATGCACCTTACCCCTAACCCGAACCTTAACCGTAACCCTAATGCAGCCACCACAACCCTATTTGCTGCACTGAGACAGAGAGGTTACACAAAAAGATTCCTCATTGCACATTAGGTCAGATTTCCTGAGGGGACTGAATAGCCCACGGCCAAACAGAGAAGCAGCAAGACTACCACTGATAACGACATACGATACAACGACCAAACTAATATACAGAGTGATTAAAACTAAATTTGTTAAACTTAAAGAGGATGTTGACAAACTTAGCCGATACAACATAACATCAGCATACAAAAGAACTCAAAACCTTCGGGATATTCTGGTCCGAAGTAGGATAAGAAATCAGACAACCCAGAACTGCTCAAACCCAAAATGGGGGACATGTAAATACCTAATTATCCACAAATGATACAAAATAGACACACAGGAAAAGCAGCACAATCTGTAACCTCATGGCCCGGCATATTCCTCACTCTACCATTACCAACAAGCCAGGGGATAAACCCTGGTTCAATGAGGAGTGTCGAAGAGCATGCCAGGAGCAGAACCAGGTGTACCTAAATATGAGGTGCCAACCTGGTGAAGCTACAACTCAGGACTACATGCATGCTAAACAGCGGAAGCAACATGCCATACACAGAGCTAAGCGATTCCACAACCAACGGATCAGATCAAAGCTCTGCAGTCCTGCCACATCCAGTCATGAATGGTGGTGGACAATTAAACAAATAACGGGAGGAGGAGGCTCTGCAAACATCCCCATCCTCAATGACGGCGGAGTCCAGCACGTGAGTGCAAAAGACAAGGCTGAAGCGTTTGCAACCATCTTCAGCCAGAAGTGCCGAGTGGATGATCCATCTTGGCCTCCTCTCGATATCCCCACCATCATGGAAGCCAGTCTTTGGCCAATTCGATTCACTCCACGTGATACCAAGAAACGGCTGAGTGCACTGGATACAGCAAAAGCTATGGGCCCCGACAACATCCCAGCTGTCGTGCTCAAGAACTAGCTGCGCCTCCAGCCAAGCTGTTCCAGTACAGCTACAACACTGGCATCTACCCGACAATGTGGAAAATTGCCCAGGTATGTCCTGTCCACAAAAAGCAGGACAAATCCAATCTGGCCCATTACCGCCCCATCAGCCTACTCTCAATCATCAGCAAAGTGATGGAAGGTGTCGTCGACAGTGCTATCAAGCAGCACTTACTCACCAATAACCTGTTCACCGATGCTCAGTTTGGGTTCCGCCAGGACCACTCGGCTCCAGACCTCATGACAGCCTTGGTCCAAACATGGACAAAAGAGCTGAATTCCAGAGGTGAGGTGAGAGTGACTGCCCTTGACATCAAGGCAGCATTTGTCCGAGTGTGGCACCAAGGAGCCCTAGTAAAATTGAAGTCAATGGGAATCAGGGGGAAAACTTTCCAGTGGCTGGAGTCAAACCTAGCACAAAGGAAGATGGTAGTGGTTGTTGGAGGCCAATCATCTCAGCCCCAGGACATTGCTGCAGGAGTTCCTCAGGGCAATGTCCTAGGCCCAACCATCTTCAGCTGCTTCATCAATGACCTTCCCTTCATCATCGGTATTTACGGTTGAGAAAGGCATGGATGTTAGGGAACTTGGGTAAATAAATAGTGATGTCTTGAGGAGTGTACATATTACAGAGAGGGAGGTGCTGGTAGTCTTAACGCGCATCAAGGTAGATAAATCTCGGGGACCTGATGAAATGTATCCCAGGACATTATGGGAGGTTAGGGAGGAAATTGCTTGGGCTCATAAGTGGCAAGTAACATTCGCACCAGATAAGTGCCAGGCAATGACCATCTCCAACAAGAGAGAGTCTAACCACCACCCCCTGACATTCAACGGCATTACCATCGCTGAATCCCCCACCATCAACATCCTGGGAGTCACCATTGACCAGAAACTTAACTGGACCAACCATATAAATACTGTGGCTACGAGAGCAGGTCAGAGGCTGGGTATTCTGCAGCGAGTGACTCACCTCCTGACTCCCCAAAGCCTTTCCACCATCTGCAAGGCACAAGTCAGGAGTGTGATGGAATACTCGCCACTTGCTTGGATGAGTGCAGCTCCAACAACACTCAAGAAGCTCGACACCATCCAAGATAAAGCAGCCCGCTTGATTGGCACCCCATCCACCACCCTAAACATTCACTACCTTCACCACCGGCGCACTGTGGCTGCAGTGTGTACCATCCACAGGATGCACTGCAGCAACTCGCCAAGGCTTCTTCGACAGCACCTCCCAAACCCGCGACCTCTACCATCTAGAAGGACAAGAGCAGCAGGCACATGGGAACAACACCAACTGCACGTTCCACTCCAAGTCACACACCATCCCAACTTGGAAATATATTGCCGTTCCTTCATTGTTGCTGGGTCAAAATCCTGGAACTCCCTTCCTAACAGCACTGTGGGAGAACCGTCACCACATGGACTGCAGCAGTTCAAGAAGGCGGCTCACCACCACCTTCTCGAGGGCAATTAGGGATGGGCAATAAATGCCGGCCTCGCCAGCGATGCCCACATCCCGTGAACGAATTTTAAAAAAAATAAGCGTCTACAAATACATAAAGGGCAAAAGAGTAACTAGGGAGAGAGTAGGGCCTCTTAAGGATCAACAAGATCATCTATTTGCGGAACCACAAGAGATGGGTGAGATCCCAGAGGGTGGTTGGAGTCTGGAACTCACTGCCTGAAAGGGTTGTGGAGGCAGGAACCCTCACAACATTCAAGAAGCATTTGGATGAGCACTTGAAATGCCATAGCATACAAGGCTACGGACCAAATGCTGGAATATGGGATTAGAGTAGACAGGGCTGATGGCCGGCGCGGACACGATGGGCCGAAGGGCCTCTATCCGTGCTGTATAACTCTATGACTCTATGACTCTAATATTTCACATCGGTATTTACGGTTGAGAAAGGCATGGATGTTAGGGAACCTAGGGAAATAAATAGTGATGTCTTGAGGAGTGCACATATTACAGAGAGGGAGGTGCTGGAAGTCTTAACGCGCATCAATGTAGATAAATCTCCGGGACCTGATGAAATGTATCCCAGGATGTTATGGGAGGTTAGGGAGGAAATTGCGGGTCCCCTAGCAGAGATATTTGAATCATCCACCGCTATAGGTGAGGTGCCTGAAGATTGGAGGGTAGCAAATGTTGTGCCTTTGTTTAAGAAGGGCGGCAGGGAAAAGCCTGGGAACTACAGACCGGTGAGCCTGACATCTGTAGTGGGTAAGTTGTTAGAGGGTGTTCTGAGAAACAGGATCTACAGGCATTTGGAGAGGCAGGGACTGATTAGGAACAGTCAGCATGGTTTTGTGCGAGGAAAATCATGTCTCACGAATTTGATTGAGTTTTTTGAAGGGGTAACCAAGAAGATAGATGAGGGCTGTGCAGTAGACGTGGTCTACATGGACTTCAGCAAAGACTTTGACAAGGTACCGCATGGTAGGTTGTTACATAAGGTTAAATCTCATGGGATCCAAGGTGAGGTAGCCAATTGGATACAAAATTGGCTTGACGACAGAAGACAGAGGGTGGTTGCAGAGGGTTGTTTTTCAAACTGGAGGCCTGTGACCAGCGGTGTGCCTCAGGGATCGGTGCTGGGTCCGCTGTTATTTGTCATTTATATTAATGATTTGGATGAGAATTTAGGAGGCATGGTTAGTAAGTTTGCAGATGACACCAAGATTGGTGGCATTGTGGACAGTGAAGAAGGTTATCTAGGATTGCAACGGGATCTTGATCAATTGGGCCAGTGGGCCGATGAATGGCAGATGGAGTTTAATTTAGATAAACGTGAGGTGATGCATTTTGGTAGATCGAATCGGGCCAGGACCTACTCCGTTAATGGTAGGGCGTTGGGGAGAGTTATAGAACAAAGAGATCTAGGAGTACAGGTTCATAGCTCCTTGAAAGTGGAGTCACAGGTGGATAGGGTGGTGATGAAGGCATTTGGCATGCTTGGTTTCATTGGTCAGAACATTGAATACAGGAGTTGCGATGTCTTGTTGAAGTTGTACAAGACAATAGTAAGGCCACACTTGGAATACTGTGTACAGTTCTGGTCACCCTATCATAGAAAGGATATTATTAAACTAGAAAGAGTGCAGAAAAGATTTACTAGGATGCTACCGGGAATTGATGGTTTGACTTATAGGGAGAGGTTGGATGGACTGAGACTTTTTTCCCTGGAGAGTAGTAGGTTAAGGGGTGATCTTATGGAAGTCTATAAAATAATGAGGGGCATAGATAAGGTAGATAGTCAAAATCTTTTCCCAACGGTAAGGGAGTCTATAACGAGGGGGCATAGATTTAATTTGAGAGGGGAGCGATACAAAGGGTCCAGAGGGGCAATTTTTTCACTCAAATGGTGGTGAGTGTCTGGAACGAGCTGCCAGAGGCAGTGGTAGAGGCGGATACAATTTTGTCTTTTAAAAAGCATTTGGACAGTTACATGGGTAAGATGGGTATAGAGGGATATGGGCCAAGTGCAGGAAATTGGGACTAGCTTAGTGGTATAAACTGGGCGACATGGACATGTTGGGCCGAAGGGCCTGTTTCCATGTTGTAAACTTCTATGATTCTATGATTCTATAAGGTCAGAAATGGGGTTGTTCGCTGACGACTGCACAGTGTTCAGTTCCATTCGCAACCCCTCAAATAATGAAGCAGTCCGAGCCCGCATGCAGCAAGACCTGGACAACATCCAGGCTTGGGCTCATAAATTGCAAGTAACATTCGCGCCAGATAAGTGCCACGCAATGACCATCTCCAACAAGAGAGAGTCTAACCACCTCCCCTTGACATTCAATGGCATTACCATCGCCGAATCCCCCATCATCAACATCCTGGGGGTCACCATTGACCAGAAACTTAACTGGACCAGCCATATAAATACTGTGGCTACGAGAGCAGGTCAGAGGCTGGGTATTCTGCGGTGAGTGACTCACCTCCTGACTCCCCATCTTTCCACCATCTGCAAGGCACAAGTCAGGAGTGTGATGGAATACTCGCCACTTGCTTGGATGAGTGCAGCTCCAACAACACTCAAGAAGCTCGACACCATCCAAGATAAAGCAGCCCGCTTGATTGGCACCCCATCCACCACCCTAAACATTCACTCCCTTCACCACCGGCACACTGTGGCTGCAGTGTGTACCATCCACAGGATGCACTGCAGCAACTCGTCAAGGCTTCTTCGACAGCACCTCCCAAACCCGCGACCTCTACCATCGAGAAGGACAAGAGCAGCAGGTACATGGGAACACCACCACCTGCACGTTCCCCTCCAAGTCACACACCATCCCGACTTGGAAATATATCGCCGTTCCTTCATTGTCGCTGGGTCAAAATCCTGGAACTCCCTTCCTAACAGCACTGTGGGAGAACCGTCACCACAAGGACTGCAGCGGTTCAAGAAGGCTGCTCACCACCACCTTCTCAAGGGCAATTAGGGATGGGCAATAAATGCTGGCCTCGCCAGCGACGTCCACATTCCGTGAACGAATAAAAAAAAACAAAGAATTACATATGAACAGCACAATGCTGTCTATGCAATTCGGTGCAAACAATGCCACATCTTGTGCGTAGGAGAAACAGGGAATATAGAATCATAGAAGTTACAACATGGAAACAGGCCCTTCGGCCCAACATGTCCATGTCGCCCAGTTTATACCACTAAGCTAGTCCCAATTTCCTGCACTTGGCCCATATCCCTCTATACCCATCTTATCCATGTAACTGTCCAAATGCTTTTTAAAAGACAAAATTGTACCCGCCTCTACTACTGCCTCTGGCAGCTCGTTCCAGACACTCACCACCCTTTGAGTGAAAAAATTGCCCCTCTGGACCCTTTTGTATCTCTCCCCTCTCACCTTAAATCTATGCCCCCTCGTTATAGACTCCCCTACCTTTGGGAAAAGATTTTGACTATCTACCTTATCTATGCCCCTCATTATTTTATGGACTTCTATAAGATCACCCCTTAACCTCCTACTCTCCAGGGTAAAAAGTCCCAGTCTGTCTAACCTCTCCCTGTAAGTCAAACCATCAAGTCCCGGTAGCATCCTAGTAAATCTTTTCTGCACTCTTTCTAGTTTAATAATATCCTTTCGAGAATAGGGTGACCAGAACTGTACACAGTACTCCAAGTGTGGCCTCACCAATGCCCTGTACAACTTCAACAAGACATCCCAACTCCTGCATTCAATGTTCTGACCAATGAAACCAAGCATGCCGAATGCCTTCATCACCACCCTATCCACCTGTGACTCCACTTTCAAGGAGCTATGAACCTGTACTCCCAGATCTCTTTGTTCTATAACTCTCCCCAACGCCCTACCATTAACGGAGTAGGTCCTGGCCCGATTCGATCTACCAAAATGCATCACCTCACATTTATCTAAATTAAACTCCATCTGCCATTCATCGGCCCACTGGCCCAATTGATCAAGATCCCGTTGCAATCCTAGATAACCTTCTTCACTGTCCACAATGCCACCAATCTTGGTGTCATCTGCAAACTTACTAACCATGCCTCCTAAATTCTCATCCAAATCATTAATATAAATGACAAATAACAGCGGACCCAGCACCGATCCCTGAGGCACACCGCTGGACACAGACATCCAGCTTGAAAAACAACCCTCTACAACCACCCTCTGTCTTCTGTCGTCAAGCCAATTTTGTATCCAATTGGCTACCTCACCTTGGATCCCATGAGATTTAACCTTATGTAACAACCTACCATGCGGTACCTTGTCAAAGGCTTTGCTGAAGTCCATGTAGACCATGTCTACTGCACAGCCCTCATCTATCTTCTTGGTTACCCCTTCAAAAAACTCAATCAAATTCGTGAGACATGATTTTCCTCTCACAAAACCATGCTGACTGTTCCTAATTAGTCCCTGCCTCTCCAAATGCCTGTAGATCCTGACCCTCAGAATACCCTCTAACAACTTACCCACGACAGATGTCAGGCTGTAGTTCCCAGGCTTTTCCCTGCCGCCCTTCTTAAACAAAGGCACAACATTTGCTAGCCTCCAATCTTCAGGCACCTCACCTGTAGCGGTGGATGATTCAAATATCTCTGCTAGGGGACCCGCAATTTCCTCCCTAACCTCCCATAACGTCCTGGGATACATTTCATCAGGTCCCGGAGATTTATCTACCTTGATGCGCGTTAAGACTTCCAGCACCTCCCTCTCTGTAATATGTACACTCCTCAAGACATCACTATTTATTTCCCCAAGTTCCCTAACATCCATGCCTTTCTCAACCGTAAATACCGATGTGAAATATTCATTCAGGATCTCACCCATCTCTTGTGGTTCCGCACATAGATGACCTTGTTGATCCTTAAGAGGCCCTACTCTCTCCCTAGTTACTCTTTTGCCCTTTATGTATTTGTAGAAGCTCTTTGGATTCTCCTTTGCCTTATCTATCAAAGAAATCTCATGTCCCCTTTTTGCCCTCCTGATTTCTCTCTTAACTCTACTCCGGCAATCTCTATACTCTTCAAGGGATCCACTTGATCCCAGCTGCCTATGCATGTCATATGCCTCCTTCTTCTTTTTGACTGGGAATAGTCTAAGGATGAGGCTCACAGGGCACCTCAGTGCTATTAGAACAAAGGATGTATACAAACCTACCTCCCGACACTTCATGGAGCATGGTCTTGAATCCCTGGAATTTATGGGGTTGGAGACCAACATGAACTGGACAACCTCACAAAGGAAGAGGAGGGAAAAACACTGGATAACAACCCTACAAACTCAGTTACCAAAGGGCTTAAATCAGATCCAAATTAGGGAAAATCCAAAATTAAAACACAAAACTGCCCCGACCTTAATTACCACAAATCCCAACCCCATCTTGATAAACCTCTCAAACGGCAACCACACCCTACCTTAACCACAATAAAAAGTTTGCAGACGACACAAAGCTGGGGTGGAATGTGAGCTATGAGGAGGATGCAAAGAGGCTCCAATGTGATTTCGACAAGTTGGGTGAGTGGGCAAGAACATGGCAGATGCAGTTCAACGTGGATAAATGTGAGGTTATCCACTTTGGTTGTAAAAGCAGAAAGGCAGATTATTATCTGAATGGTGATAGATTGGGAAAAGGGGAGGTGCAACGAGACCTGGGTGTCCTTGTACACCAGTCGCTGAAAGCGAACACTCAGCTGCAGCAAGCAATTAGGAAGGCGAATGGTATGTTGGCCTTCATTGTAAGAGAATTTGAGTGCAGGAACAGGGATGTCTTACTGCAGTTGTACAGGGCCTTGGTGAGACCACATCTGGAGCATTGTGTGCAGTTTTGGTCTCCTTTTCTGAGGAAGGATGTCCTTGCCATGGAGGGAGTGCAACGAAGGTTTACCAGACTGATTCCTGGGATGGCAGGACTGATGTATCAGGAGAGATTGGGTTGACTAGGCCTATAGTCACTAGAGTTTAGAAGAATGAGAGGTGATCTCATCGAAACATATAAAATTCTAACAGGACTAGACAGACTGGATGCAGAGAGGATGTTCCCGATGGATGGGGAGTCCAGAACCAGGGGTCGCCGTCTCAGGATACGGGGTATGCCATTTAGAACCGAGATGAGGAGAAATTTCTTCACTCAGAGGGTGGTGAACCTGTGGAATTCTCGACCACAGAAGGCAGTGGAGGCCAAGTCATTAGATGTATTCAAGAAGGAGATAGATATATTTCTTAATGCTAAAGGGATCAAGGGATATGGGGAAAAAGCGGGAACAGGGTACTGAGTTAGACGATCAGCCATGATCATTTTGAATGGCGGAGCAGGCCCAAGGGGCCGAATGGCCTACTCTTGCTCCTATTTTCTATGATTCTTTGATTCTATGATAATCCAAATTGTGGGCCAGCAGTCCCAAGCGGCAGACAACATAGAGTGGTCCTGTTCCTCCCTCTGCCCAAAACACTAACCCTAACATTAAGAGTGACACACTTTGGATTTGGCTTGCATTTTCCCTCCCTGACGAGCCACAAGGGCGGCGAAACCGGTTGGAGCAGCTCCAAGAAGGAACAATAGATGTTGCCTAAAACTACAGGTCAAAATACATTCATTTGGACAGCAGGAACAATCCAAAGTCTGGGCGAGCGGTCCCAAGCGGCAAACAACACAGGGAGGGCGTGATCCCCCCCCTCTGCCCAAAATGGTGAAGGTGAGGTCAAGTAGGTCTTTCCCTCCTATTGGTTCACTCACCACCTGCTGCAGGACCAGTCTGGCAGCTATGTCCTTCAAGACTCGGCCAGTTCGGTCAGTTGTGGTTCTACTGAGCCACTCTTGGTGATGGACAATGAAGTCCCCCACCCAGAGTACATTCTGTGCCCTTGCTGCCCTCAGTGCTTCCTCCAAGTGGTGCTCAACATGGAGGAGGACTGATTCATCAGTTGAGGGACGACGGCAGGTGGTAATCTGCAGGAGGTTTCCTTGCCCATGTTTGACCTGATGCTATGAGATGTCATGGGGTCCACAGCCAATGTTAAGGACTCCCAGGTTCACTCTCTCCTGACTGTATACCACGATACCGCCACCTCTGCTGGGTCTGTCCTGCTGGTGGGACAGGACATATCCAGGGATGGTGATGGAAGAGTCTGGGGACTCTAACCTTAACCCTAAAGTGGTGTAGACCTAATCCTACCCTAACTCTAACGCAGTGTGAATCTAACCCTAACGCAGTGTAACCCTCGCCCTAACATTACCCTAACCCTAACTATCACCATCGTAACCCTAACCCTAACCACCCTAGCCCTAACCCTGATCCTGACCCTGAATCTGTATCTGACCCCAACCCTAACTCGTCATCCCCGGCCCGAACACTAACCCTAAATTGCCCAGATATGCCCTGTCTACAAAAAGTAGGAAAAATCCAACTTGGCCAATTACTGTCCTCTCAGACTACACTCAATCTGCAAAATGATGGAAGAAATCATCAACAGTGCTAACAAGCAACACATACTCACCAATAACCTGCTCACCAATGCTCAGTTTGGGTTCTGCCAGAATTATTTGGATCCAGACCTCATTACAGCCTTGGTTCAAACATGGACACTGATTCCAGAGCTGAAAGTGACTGCCCTTTGACATCAAGGCATCATTTGACCGAGTGTGGCACTGCGGAGCCCCAGTAAAATTGAAGTCAATGAGAATCAGGGGGAAAACTCTCCAGTGGCTGGAGTCATACCTAGAACATAAGAAATAGGAGCAGGAGTAGACCAATCGGCCCCTCGAGCCTGCTCCGCCATTCAATAAGATCATGGCTGATCTGATCCTAACCTCAAATCTAAAGAACACAAGAAGTAGGAGCAGGACCCGGCCACTCAGCTCCTGGGCCCTCTCCGCCACCCGCAGGGCCTTGACCGATCCGAACTCAGCTTCATGTCCAATTTCCTGCCCGCTCCCCGTAACCCCTAATTCCCTTTACTTCTAGGAAACTGTCTATTTCTGTTTTAAATTTATCTAATGATGTAGCTTCCACAGCTTCCTGGGGCAGCAAATTCCACAGACCTACTACCCTCTGAGTGAAGAAGTTTCTCCTCATCTCAGTTTTGAAAGAGCAGCCCCTTATTCTAAGATTATGCCCCCTAGTTCTAGTTTCACCCATCCTTGGGAACATCCTTACCGCATCCACCCGATCAAGCCCCTTCACAATCTTATATGTTTCAATAAGATCGCCTCTCATTCTTCTGAACTCCAATGAGTAGAATCCCAATCTACTCAACCTCTCCTCATATGTCCGCCCCCTCATCCCCGGGATTAACCGAGTGAACCTTCTTTGTACTGCCTCGAGAGCAAGTATGTCTTTTCTTAAGTATGGACACCAAAACTGTATGCAGTATTCCAGGTGTGGTCTCACCAATACCTTACATAACTGCAGCAATACCTCCCTGTTTTTATATTCTATCCCCCTAGCAATAAAAGCCAACATTCCATTGGCCTTCTTGATCACCTGCTGCACCTGCATGCTAACTTTTTGATTTTCTTGCACTCGGACCCCCAGATCCCTTTGTACTGCAGTACTTTCCAGTTTCTTGCCATTAAGATAATAACTTGCTCTCTGATTTTTCCTGCCAAAGTGCATAACCTCACATTTTCCAATATTGTATTGCATCTGCCAAATCTCCGCCCACTCACCCAGCCTGTCCATATCCACTTGTAGGTTTTTTATGTCCTCCTCACTCTCTACTTTCCCTCCCATCTTTGTATCATCTGCAAACTTTGATATGTTACACTCGGTCCCCTCCTCCAAATCGTTAATATAGATTGTAAAGAGTTGGGGACCCAGCACCGACCCCTGCGGAACACCACTGGCTACTGGTTGCCAGTCTGAGAATGAACCATTTATCCCAACTCTCTGCTTCCTTTTAGATAACCAATCCTCCACCCATAAGAACATAAGAACATAAGAAATTGGAGCAGGAGTAGGCCAATCGGCCCCTCGAGCCTGCTCCGCCATTCAATAAGATCATGGCTGATCTGATCCCAACCACAAATCTAAAGAACACAAGAAGTCGGAGCAGGACCCGGCCACATAGCCCCTGGGCCCTCTCCGCCACCCACAGGGCATTGACCGTGCCAGAATATTACCCACAATCCAATGATTCTTTATCTTGAGCAATAATCTTTTATGTGGCACCTTGTCGAATGCCTGGCACAAACGAAGATGGTAGTAGTTGTTGGAGGACAATCATCTCAGCCCCAGGGCATTGCTGCAGGAGTTCCTCAGGGCAGTGTCCTAGGCCCAACTATCTTCAGCTGCTTCATCAATGACCTTCCCTCCATCATAAGGTCAGAAATGGGGATGTTCGCCGATGATTGCACAGTGTTCAGTTCCATTTGCAACCCCTCAGATAATGAAGCAGTCCGAGCCCGCATGCAGCAAGACCTGGACAACATCCAGGCTTGGGCTGATAAGTGGCAAGTAACATTCACACCAGACAAGTGCCAGGCAATGACCATCTCCAACAAGAGAGGGTCTAACCACCTCCCCTTGACATTCAAAGGTATTACCATCGCCGAGTCCCCCACCATCAACATCCTGGGGGTCACCATTGACCAGAAACTTAACTGGACCAGCCACATAAATACTGTGGTTACAAAAGCAGGTCAGAGGCTGGGTATTCTGCAGCGAGTGACTCACCTCCTGACTCCCCAAAGCCTTTCCACCATCTACAAGGCACAAGTCAGGAGTCTGATGGAATACTCTCCACTTGCCTGGATGAGTGCAGCTCCAACAACACTCAAGAAGCTCAACACCATCCAGGACAAAGCCGCCCGCATGATTGGCACCCCATCCACCACCCTAAACATTCACTCCCTTCACCACCGGCACACTGTGGCTGCAGTGTGTACCATCCACGGGATGCACTGCAGCATCTCACCAAGGCTTCTTCGACAGCACTTCCCAAACCCGCGACCTCTACCACCTAGAAGGACAAGAGCAGCAGGCACATGGGAACAACACCACCTACACGTTCCCCTCCAAGTCACACACCATCCCGACTTGGAAATATATCGCCGTTCCTTCATCGTCGCTGGGTCAAAATCCTGGAACTCCCTTCCTAACAGCACTGTGGGAGAACCTTCACCATACGGACTGCAGCGGTTCAAGAAGGCGGCTCACCACCACCTTCTCAAGGGCAATTATGGATGGGCAATAAATGCTGGCCTTGCCAGCGATGCCTACATCTCATGAACGAATAAAAAAAAAGATGGTAGATCAAGTCGAGAGGGATGTTCAAAAGTTTGGCTTTATGAATAGAGGCATAGAGTTTAAATGGTATGATTTATATCAATGAGTGTTAATTGTATTCAGGTGGTGGGTATCAATTGGGCACACTCTTGTTATAGGAGAGCTTATCAAGGGTGTAGTGTATGTGTGAGGGGAATTTCTGTGAATAAAGCCTTCGAAACGATTGAAGACCAGGCTCCAGTATGCTATCCTTCACCACGTGGCTATCCAATTTTAACATAGAGTACAAAAGCAAGGAAGGTATGCTAAACCTTTGTAAAACACTGGTTAGACCCCAGCTCGAGTATTGTGGCCAATTCTGGAAACCAACTTTAGAACCATAGAAAAGATACAGCACAGAAGGGGACCATTTGGCCAATTGTGTCTGTGCCGACTTGAAGAACAACAACCAGGTGCCCATTCTCCCATATTTAGGGAGTATGTCAAGGCCTTTGAGAGGGTGCAGAGGAGATTTAGTAGAATGGTTCCAGGGATGAGGGACTTCAGTTACGTGGAGAGACTAGAGAAGCTGGAGTTGTTCTCCTTAGAGCAGAGGGGATTTGATAGAGGTGTTCAAAATCATATAGTGTTTTGATAAAGTAAATGAGGAGAAACTGTTTCCAGAGGACACTGATTTAAGATAATTAGCAAAAGAACAGGAGGAAACATTTTTTTAATGGAGAGAATTATGATCTGGAACCTGCTGCCTGAAAGTGTGGTGGAAGCAAATTCAACAATAAATTTCAAAAGGGAATTGGATAAATACTTGAAGGGGAAAAATTTACAGGGTTATGGGGAAAGAGCAAAGGAATGGGACTAAATGGATAGATCTTTCAAAGAGTCAGCACAGACTCGATGGGTTGAATGGCCTCCTCCTGTGCTTTATCATTCTATGAAAATAAATCTTTGATTTGTGCCCATCGGGTTAAATGTAAAATGTGAGCTGCCAATGCCAGGCCTGTATCAGTGCCTCTCTCCCTGTTTCTGTGCTGATTCCGACAGGAGGTGGAGAATCCGGGCGGTAGGAGGTGCTGACGTGTTGTCTTCAGTCGGCGCTGCTGCAGAAGCGGCTCCGTCTCCAGCCCAGACCCAGCCCCAGACCCCGGCTCCGTCTCCAGCCCAGACCCAGCCCCAGACCCCGGCTCCGTCTCCAGCCCAGACCCAGCCCCAGACCCCGGCTCCGTCTCCAGCCCAGACCCAGCCTCCGTCTCCAGCCCAGACCCAGCCCCAGACCCCGGCTCCGTCTCCAGCCCAGACCCAGCCTCCGGCTCCAGCCCAGACCCAGCCCCAGACCCCGGCTCCGTCTCCAGCCCAGACCCAGCCCCAGACCCCGGCTCCGTCTCCAGCCCAGACCCAGCCCCCGTCTCCAGACCCAGACCCTGTCTCCGGCTCCCGGTCCCGGGATGTAACTCGCTGCCTCCCGGTTCCCGTGCTCCCGATTACCGGCCACATTCCGCTGCCTTTTCTGGTGCTGCCGTCAGGTAGGAGATTGAGGCATCGACTCAGGAATTTTAATTCAAAAGGATCTCGGAGAGAAGTCGATCGGATCGGAGCAGCGGGACGGGCTGGAAATCAGGGTGAGTGAAGGAGGGAGAGGGGGAGAGAGAGGAGAGGGGAAGGGGGAGAGAGAGGAGAGGAGAGGAGAAGGGGGAGAGAGAGGAGAGGAGAAGGGGGAGAGAGAGGAGAGGAGAGGAGAAGGGGGAGAGAGAGGAGAGGAGAAGGGGGAGAGAGAGGAGAAGGGGGAGAGAGAGGAGAAGGGGGAGAGAGAGGCGAGGGGGAGAGAGAGGAGAAGGGGGAGAGAGAGGAGAGGGGAAGGGGGAGAGAGAGGCGAGGGGAAGGGAGACGGGGAGTGGGAGATGGGATTAGGAAGATGGAAAGACGGGAGTGGAGAGAAGAGAGGGTGCGGGGAAAGAAAAGGAAGAGTGGGAAAGAGGGGGAAGAAAGGAGAGAGAAGGGGCAGGGAGATGAGAAAGGGAAACAAGGTGGAGAGCGAAAGTAGGACAAGACTAGAGAGGAGAGGGTAGATGGTGAGAGAAAGAGAGAGCAGAGGGTGGAAGAGAGGGCATAGGGAAGGAAACGGAGAGCAGGAAAATAAGCTGGGGCTCAGCACAGAGACAGGAGCAATATGGGGAGAGAGGAGGGGGAATGGGAGATAGAGGTGGGAGAGAAGGGAAGATGAGAAGTAGTAGGCATGAGAGAGGGAAAGTAGAAGATTAGGGGACAGGAAGAGCAAAATGGGGAAAAGGCGATAGTGAGAAAAAAGGGAGGAGAGAGGGGGAAAGAAAGAGGCTGGAGAGGATAGAGAGAGATGGAGAAAGGAGGAAAGGAGAGGGGGAAAGAGAGAAACAAGTGGGGTGGTCTGAATACCAGGATAAATGTGAAAAATGGGCATCGAGAAGGGATGGGAAAGCTTGAGACAGGAGGAACAGAAGGGTGGAGAGAGAAAGAAGGGAGTTAGGACCACTATTCTTTTTGATATATATTAATGATCTGGACTTGAGTCTAAAGGGCATATTTTCAGATGATACAAAGCTTGGAAATGGAAGATAGTAACAGACTTCAGGAGGACATAGACAGACTGGTGAAATGGGCAGACACATGGCAAATGAAATTTAGTGCAGAAAAGTGTGAAGTGATGCATTTTGGAAGGTAAAATGAGGAGAGGTAATATAAACTAAATGGAACCATTTTAATGGGGGTGCAGGAACAGAGACCTGGGGGTGTGCGTATACAAATATCTTAAGGTGGCAGGACAAGTTGATGAAGCTGTTTAAAGCATATGGGATCCTGGGTTATATTAATAGAGGCATAAAGTACAAGAGCAAGGACGTAAATCTATTTAAATCATTGGTTAGGTCCCAGCTGGAGTATTGTGTCCAGTTCTGGGCACCACACTTTCGGAAGGATGTGAAGGCCTTAGAGAGGGTGCAGAAGAGATTTACTGGAATGGTACCAGGGATGAGGGACTTTAGTTATGAGGAGAGACTGGAGAAGCTGGGGTTGTTCTCTTTAGAGCTGAGAAGGTTAAGGGAAGAATTAATAGAGGTGTTCAAAATTATGAAGGGTTTTTATAGAGTAGATAGGGAGAAACTGTTTCCAGTGGCAGGAGGGCCGGTAACCAAAAGACACAGATTTAAGGTAATTGGTAAAAAATTCAGAGGGGAGATGAGGAGAAAATGTTTTACACAGCGAGTTGGTATGATCTGGAATGCACCACCTGAAAGGGTGGTGGAAGCAGATTCAAAAGAGAATTGAACACATATTTGAAAAGGAAAAACTTGCAGGGTTATAGGGAAAGAGCAGGGGAGTGAGACTAATTGGATAGCTCTTTCAAAGAGCTGGCACAGGCACCATGGGCTGAATGGCCTCCTCCTGTGCTGTATGATTCTATGTTTCTGTGAGTGAGAGGGAGAGAATGAAGGAGGGAGTGGAGGGGGAGAGAGAGAAGGGTACAGTTTCCACAGACACTGATTCTCACTGGGGTACGTGTTCCACAGACACTCTCACTGGGGTATGGGTTCTACCATTGTTTAAAAAGGGTACGAGGGAAAGGCTGAACAATTATAGGCCGGTCAGTCTTACCTCGGTGGTGGGCAAACTATTAGAATCAATACTGAGAGATAGGATAAACTGTCACTTGGAAAGGCATGGTTTAATCAGGGATAGTCAGCATGGATTTGTTCAGGGAAGATCATGCCTTACAAATCTGATTGAATTCTTTGAGGAAGTGACAAGGAGGATTGATGAGGGTAGTGCAGTGGATGTTGTCTATATGGATTTTAATAAGGCATTTGACAAGGTCCCACATGGCAGACTGGTCAGAAAGGTATAAGCCCATGGGATACAGGGAAATGTGGCGAATTGGATCCAAAATTGGCTCAGTAACAGGAAACAAAGGGTAAAAGTCGATGGATGTCTTTGCAAATGGAAATCCGTTTCCAGTGGTGTGCCACAGGGCTCAGTGTTGGGTCCCTTGCTGTTTGTGGTATATATTAATGATTTGGACTTGAATGTAGGGGGCATGATTGGCAAATTTGCAGACGACACAAAAATTGGCCGTGTAGTTGATAGTGAAGAGGTTAGCTGTAGACTCCAAGAAGATATCAATGGGTTGGTGGAGTGGGCGGAAAAGTGGCAAATGGAGTTCAACCCGGAGAAGTGTGAAGTAATGCACTTAGGGAGGGCAAAGATTAAAAGGGAATACGCAGTAAACGGGAATATATTGAGAGGGGTCGAGGAAGTGAGAGACCTTGGAGTGCATGTGCACAGGTCCCTGAAGGTGGCAGTACAGGTAGATAAGGTTGTGAAGAAGGCATACGGAATGCTCTCCATTATTAGCCGAGGTATAGAATACAAAAGCAGGGATGTAATGATGGAACTGTATAAAATGCTGGTATGTGCGCAGTTCTGGTCACCACATTACAGGAAGGACGTAATTGCTCTGGAGAGAGCACAGAGAAGATTTACAAGAATGTTGCCAGGGCTTGAAAATTTCAGCTGCGAGGAGAGATTGGATAGGCTGGGAATGTTTTCCTTGGAGCAGAGGAGGCTGAGGGGAGACTTGATTGGGGTGTACAAAATTATGAGGGGCCTAGATAGAGTAGACAGGAAGTACCAGTTTCCCCTAGCGGAGAGTTCAAGAACTAGAGGTCACAGATTTAAGCTGATTGGCGGAAGGATTAGAGGGGACATGAAGAAAAACTTTTTTACCCAGAGGGTGGTGGGTGTCTGGAATTCACTGCCCGAATTGGTGGTAGAGGCAAGGACTCTCAACTCTTTTAAAAAGTACCTGGACCTGCACCTAAAGTGCTGTAAGCTGCAGGGCTACGGGCAGGGTGTAGGAAGGTGGGATTAGGTGGACACGATGGGCCGAATGGCCCCCTTCTGTGCTGTATCTTTTCTATGGTTCTATGGTTCAATGTGCAATGACTCTCACTGGGGTACAGGTTCAGTGGGGACTGTAGCTCACTGGGGTATGGGTTCTACAGACACCAACTCTCACTGGGGTACAGGTTCCACAGACACTGACTCTCACTGGGGTACAGGTTCCACAGACACTGACTCTCACTGGGGTACGGGTTCCACAGACACTGACTCTCACTGGGGTACGGGTCCCACAGACACTGACTCTCACTGGGGTACGGGTCCCACAGACACTGACTCTCACTGGGGTACAGGTTCCACAGACACTGACTCTCACTGGGGTACAGGTTCCACAGGCACTGACTCTCACTGGGGTACAGGTTCCACAGGCACTGACTCTCACTGGGGTACGGGTCCCACAGACACTGAATCTCACTGGGGTACAGGTTCCACAGACACTGACTCTCACTGGGGTACGGGTCCCACAGGCACTGACTCTCACTGGGGTACAGGTTCCACAGGCACTGACTCTCACTGGGGTACGGGTCCCACACACACTGACTCTCACTGGGGTACGGGTCCCACAGACACTGACTCTCACTGGGGTACGGGTCCCACACACACTGACTCTCACTGGGGTACGGGTCCCACAGACACTGACTCTCACTGGGGTACGGGTCCCACAGACACTGACTCTCACTGGGGTACAGGTTCCACACACACTGACTCTCACTGGGGTACGGGTCCCACAGACACTGACTCTCACTGGGGTACGGGTCCCACAGACACTGAATCTCACTGGGGTACGGGTCCCACACACACTGACTCTCACTGGGGTACGGGTCCCACAGACACTGACTCTCACTGGGGTACGGGTCCCACACACACTGACTCTCACTGGGGTACGGGTCCCACACACACTG
This sequence comes from Heptranchias perlo, assembly GCF_035084215.1. Taxonomy (NCBI): domain Eukaryota; kingdom Metazoa; phylum Chordata; class Chondrichthyes; order Hexanchiformes; family Hexanchidae; genus Heptranchias; species Heptranchias perlo. The sequence continues at coordinate 554,754 of NW_027139218.1, read as the reverse complement.
ACTCTCACTGGGGTACAGGTTCCACAGGCACTGACTCTCACTGGGGTACAGGTTCCACAGGCACTGACTCTCACTGGGGTACGGGTCCCACAGACACTGAATCTCACTGGGGTACAGGTTCCACAGACACTGACTCTCACTGGGGTACGGGTCCCACAGGCACTGACTCTCACTGGGGTACAGGTTCCACAGGCACTGACTCTCGATGGGGTACGGGTCCCACACACACTGACTCTCACTGGGGTACGGGTCCCACAGACACTGACTCTCACTGGGGTACGGGTCCCACAGACACTGACTCTCACTGGGGTACGGGTCCCACAGACACTGACTCTCACTGGGGTACGGGTCCCACAGACACTGACTCTCACTGGGGTACAGGTTCCACACACACTGACTCTCACTGGGGTACGGGTCCCACAGACACTGACTCTCACTGGGGTACGGGTCCCACAGACACTGAATCTCACTGGGGTACGGGTCCCACACACACTGACTCTCACTGGGGTACGGGTCCCACAGACACTGACTCTCACTGGGGTACGGGTCCCACACACACTGACTCTCACTGGGGTACGGGTCCCACAGACACTGACTCTCACTGGGGTACAGGTTCCACACACACTGACTCTCACTGGGGTACGGGTCCCACAGACACTGACTCTCACTGGGGTACGGGTCCCACAGACACTGACTCTCACTGGGGTACGGGTCCCACACACACTGACTCTCACTGGGGTACGGGTCCCACACACACTGAATCTCACTGGGGTACGGGTCCCACACACACTGACTCTCACTGGGGTACGGGTCCCACAGACACTGACTCTCACTGGGGTACGGGTCCCACAGACACTGACTCTCACTGGGGTACGGGTCCCACACACACCGACTCTCACTGGGGTACGGGTCCCACAGACACTGACTCTCACTGGGGTACGGGTCCCACAGACACTGACTCTCACTGGGGTACGGGTCCCACAGACACTGACTCTCACTGGGGTACGGGTCCCACACACACTGAATCTCTCTCATGTTCATTCTTTGTGTGAGTCTGATATTCAACATGGTGGAACCAATCCTCTCCCCTGATCGCCACACAAATGCACTTTCCAGCTGACGAATGGTTGATGATCCGGAGCAGGACCTCTGAATGACCTCATTCATAGAAGATTTGAGGAACAAGATTACGTGCATAAAGAATGATGCCCGTTGTGAGGTGAGGCAAACGTGGGGAGTTTGTGTTTGAGTTTTGAGATGTAGTTATCCCAGGCTTAATCCTATCTGACCTGATACTGGCACTAGGTTCAGTAATGTAGTTTTTTCTACGTTCTCCCAGCTGGTAACACGTTCTTGCCAATTAAAGGCAGAGAAAGTGGTAAGTAGGAAGGAGGCCATTTTCTTGGACTTATCCTTGCTTAAAGCAGTGATTAGTAATTCCAGTGTATAACCCTGCAGTTATCAGTAATCTCCTAATATCCCCGTGACTAACGCTGGAATCAATTGTTTTATAGAATAGAAGAGATTCTCAGTATGAAGAGAGGAAAGAGCGGTCTTCAATAACTGGAGTAACATTGATTATATTTATGAATTTAATGAGGAGGCCCCAGGCTAAATGCCGAGGTATGTCTCTGTGTCTTCACGTGGTGTTGGGATTCCTGGTTGGATGGTCCATGGCAGGGCCAGATGAACCTCTTGTTCTACGGATCGATGAGGAGCAGCCACCTTACACCATCATTGGAGATATAAATGCAGGTCTAACGCCTGGCCACATAACCAGCAGCTTCTTTATACACGAGACCGACGGCACAGGAATGTCTTCCGACTTAATTATTGACGATAACACCGGAATTATTAAAACAGCCAGAGTTTTGGATCGTGAGTCCAGGGATAAGTACAAGTTTGTTGCGGTGAGTTGGGGAGGTGATGCGGTGGAAGTGGTGATATTAGTCAATGATATCAATGATAATGCTCCGATATTTCCCAACAGTCAGATGAAACTGAAAGTGCCCGAGCAGACACCCGTGGGAACGCGGTTTCGTTTAGATTCGGCCATTGACGCCGATGGAGGCCAATTTAGCACACAGGGCTATCTTATCAAACATGGGAATGTTGGGCAAGCTTTTAGGCTGGAGACTAAGAGAGTCGCAGAGACACTGGACCTGGAACTGGTGGTCAATAATCCCCTTGACAGGGAGAAGAGATCCACTTACACTTTAGTGATTGAAGCCTTCGATGGCGGATCTCCCCGCAAAACAAGTCAGATGACGTTGGATGTCTCCATATTGGACGTCAATGACAATGCTCCAATATTTAATCAGAGTCGATACCATGCCACGATCTCAGAAAGCTTACAGCCTGGCAGTAGTCTTCTCCAGGTCTTTGCCACAGATGTAGATGAAGGGAATAACGGTGTGGTCATTTATGAGATCAACAGGAGGCAGAGCGATCCCAACCAGTACTTTGCCATAGATTCCAAGACCGGCGTGATCAAATTAAACAAGGGGTTGGATTATGAAATGAAGAAGGTTCATGAGCTGGTGGTTCAAGCTCGGGACAATGCCACACACCCTGAGGTAACAACAACATTCGTAACTGTCCAGGTCAAGGATTACAATGACAACCAGCCCACTCTCACCATCATCTTTCTCAGTGAAGATGGCTCACCCCACATCTCAGAGGGAGCCCAACCTGGCCAGTTTGTGGCCAGGATCTCAGTATCCGATCCTGACTACGGAGAGTACGCCAAAGTCAACGTGTCTCTGGATGGTGGTGATGGTAAATTTGGGCTGACTACCAAGGACAATATTATCTATCTGATCTGCGTGGACCAGGTCTTGGACAGAGAGGAGCGAGATACTTACCAGCTCAGTGTTATGGCGACAGATTCCGGAACGCCACCACTGAGGGCTGAATCCACGTTTACCATACATGTCACTGATGTTAATGACAACCCTCCGCTCTTTGATCACTCGGGGTATAGACAGTCCATCCCAGAGGTCTTGTACCCTGGGAGCTTTGTGCTACAAGTAACAGCCAGAGATAAAGACGAGGGCAGTAATGGCGAGATTGTGTACAGCATCATCAGCAGCCCAGAGTCTCATTCTGATTGGTTCACTATTGATCAAGCCACTGGAGTTATTACCACAGCAGCCGCTCTGGATTATGAAACGGATCCTGCTCCCAGGTTGACATTGGTAGCCACTGATCGGGGAAACACCCCCATGTCCTCCTCTGTCACTGTCACCATAGCGATACAGGATGTTAATGATAATGAGCCTGTGTTCAGCAGCAATTTCTATAATACATCAATCAAAGAAAATGAACCCACGGGGACCTGCTTCCTCCAGGTAGGAGCCTCTGTACTGAGTGAGTTCTGACTGTCAATAACTTGCAAATGTTGATTAACTTGTTAACTCTTAAAGTGTTCACTTTAAATGTTGTCAACGCTTTGAACAACTGAGCTTTAAATAGTTTCTCCCAGAACTCCTAGGCCCTCCAGCTTAGAGAGAAGGGATCAGAGAAAAATACAGAGCTTCTAGTGCAGCACCTCCTGTGGCCCAGGGTCCAGTGCGCGTGAGGGGGGGTACAATTGGGCATGAGTGGGCTAGTTGGGTATGAGGGGGTGAGCACAGTGATGTCACGCAGATTCATGGATATTCCTCAGAGGGAGAGATCGGAAGACAAGTTCAATCTTGTGGTCCTCTTGTGTGCCCTGTAAAGCTGACCACTGGGGCAGGCAGTCTGAGTGGAGCTTGGACTGAGACCCTTGAACAACAATAAGAAATAAAATACCTGCTCCTAAACAGGGTAAAACCTTGCAACATACACCGACTGATTTAAATCAGCTTGCTTCATGGACAGGTAGAAATGATAATCAAAAGGCTAATGGGATGTTGGTCTTTATCTCAAGGGGGTTGGAATACAAAGGGGTGGAAGTTATGTTACATTTGTACAGAGCTCTGGTCAGACCGTATGTGGAGATACTGAGTTCAGTTCTGCACCTCAGGAAAGATATATTAGCCTTGGAGGGAGTGCAGTGTAGATTCACCAGAATGATACCAGAGCTTAAAAGGTTAAATTATGAGGACAGGTTGCATAGACTAGGCTTGTATTCCCTTGAGTATAGAAGATTAAGGGTAATTTAATTGAGGTGTTTAAGATGATCAAAGGATTTGATAGGGTAGATAGAGAGAAACTATTTCCTCTGGTGGGAGAGTCCAGAACAAGGGGGCATAACCTTAAAATTAGTAGGCCATTCAGGGGTGATGTCAGGAAGCACTTCTTCACACAAAGGGGAGTGGGAATCTGGAACTCTCTCCCCCAAAAAAACTGTTGAAGCTGGAGGTCAATTGAAAATATCAAAACTAAGATTGATCGATTTTTGTTGGGTGAGGGTATTAAAGGATATGGAACCAAGGCAGGTAAATGGAGTTAAGATCAGCCATGATCTAATTGAATGGCGGAACAGGCTCGAGGAGCTGAATGGCCTACTCCTTTTCCTATGTTCATACCAAAGGTAAATTAAAGGCTTCTTAAGATTAAACTTCCTATAAACAAGATGGAGGTGATGCCAATAAAAACCTCCTCAGGTGTTTGCTCCTCATAGTGAGGTCACCTCGGAGTAGGTGAAGCTATTGTAGACAAGAAAAGGTTCCTTAAGGCACATTTATCAGTGACACTAGGTATGAATGTGCAGGACACACAATTTGGGAGGAGGAGCCCGGATGCAGTAGAAATGTTTGTTTGTGGGCACATGTGGCACAAAATATCAATTTGGTTCAAATGGAAAGGTGACGTGGTGTAGAGGTGAAAGGTTATAGTCAGGGCAACTGCTGCAGCTGGACCAGATGTGTGCTTGTTCAGGACGGCAACCTGAATTTTATCTAAATTTTATCTGGAACATCTGTGGTGGAGACACCGAGATGACAGCTCTGGGTATCCTCAGGGTTTGGCAGCTTTCGGTTACAAGGATCCATGGTCAGTATTATTGATGTGTTTTATACATTGTTAAACTTTGTGACGGACTCAAATATCAGCTACTGACAGGCACCAATGGGGCAAGGACAGAACCAGGCTTCTGATGTTCACGGTTCAGTAAATAACACAATGATGCGCTGTTAGACTGGGATTCTGAAACCTGGAGTCCATTCAGACTGGTACAGACTGTTAGACTGGGATTCTGAAACCTGGAGTCCATTCAGACTGGTACAGACTGTTAGACTGGGATTCTGAAACCAGGAGCTCGTTCAGACGCTGACATACTGTTTTGAAGTGTGCAGTTTGTTTGATGAATCCTAGATACAGTAATGATCTATCAAATATTGTAATAAGTTTGTTCCATGTGCAGTAACAGGCAACCGCCTCAAGGTGTCAGCAAGCTTTGTAAATGGGGTGTGATGTCAAAGTTGCCCAAGACCCATAGAATTTTAGAGGTGTAAAGCACAGAAAGAGGCCATTCAGCCCATTGTGTCTGTGCCGGCTCTTTGCTGAAGCTCTCTCCCCTTGGCTCGAAAACAATCCCAAACTAATCCTACTGTCCCATTCTCTCTCCATAGCCCTGTATCAATCCTAAACAAACCCACTGCCCTGTTATATCTCCATATACGTGTTTCTTCAGCTGCTTCCAATATTTATCCAATTTTCCCTTAAAAGGTACAATAGTCTCTGCCTCAAACATTCCCTGTGACAAACAATTCCCTGCCCCCCTCTCCTAACTCTGTCTGACCATTTTAAATCAATGTCCCCTTGTCACTGACTCCCCAATCAGAGAACATAGTTTTTCCCTATTCACTCACTCATAATTTTCTAAACCTCTATTAAATCTTCTCTGCTCCACTGGGAGCAGTCCTGGTATCTCAAGTCTCTCCTCATAACTATAGTTTCCCATCCCTGGTATCATCCTGGTGAATCTACGCTGTACGCTCTCTGTCTTTAAAGTCCTTTCAATAATGGGACCCAAAACTGCACAGTCTCTAACTGAGGCCTAACCGATGTTTATACAAATCGATCATTAATTTGTTACTCATGCACTCAATGCCCCGATTTATAAACTCAGAATGATGTTGGTCTTTTTCTGGTTTTTTTCTTCCTGCCCTCGCACTCTCCGGGAATGAAATGTAGAAAAAGGAGCAGGAGTAGGCCATTCGGCCCTTCGAGCCTGCTCCGCCATTCAATATGATCATGGCTGATCCTCTATCTCAATACCATATTCCCGCTCTCTCCCCATACCCCTTGATGCGTTTTGTGTATAGAAATCTATCCAGCTGCTTCTTAAATATATTCAGTGACTTGGCCTCCACAGCCTTCTGCGGTAGAGAATTCCACAGGTTCACCACCCTCTGAGTGAAGAAATTTCTCCTCATCTCAGTCCTAAATGTCCTACCCCGTATCCTGAGACTGTGACCCCTCGTTCTGGACCCCCCCCAGCCAGGGGAAACATCCTCCCTGCATCCAGTCTGTCTAGCCCTGTCAGAATTTTTATATGTTTAAATGAGATCCCCTCTCATTCTTCTAAACTTGAGTGAATACAGGCCGAGTCGACCCAGTCTCTCCTCATATGACAGTCCTGCCATCCCTGGGATCAGTCTGGTGAACCTTCGCTGCACTCCCTCTGTGAATAATGTGTTTGATCCCGGGGTGTCTCTGTTCATCTACACCTTTCAGTGTCTGCCCAACGAGTGTTTATTCCCATTCCTTGTTTCCTCCACAATGTATTACCTCACACTTCTCCACATTAAATTGGTCCCCAGTCTGACCATCCACTGACCTGTCTTATCATCCACTGACCTGTCTTATCATCCACTGACCTGTCTTATCATCCACTGACCTGTCTTATCATCCACTGACCTGTCTGACCATCCACTGACCTGTCTGACCATCCACTGACCTGTCTGACCATCCACTGACCTGTCTGACCATCCACTGACCTGTCTGACCATCCACTGACCTGTCTGACCATCCACTGACCTGTCTGACCATCCACTGACCTGTCTGACCATCCACTGACCTGTCTTATCATCCACTGACCTGCCTTGTCCAGTGTCTTCCTGAAGTATTTTACAGTCCTCCTCACTCTTTGCCAAATCCTCTACCTTTGTGTCAGCAAATTTGCGATCCTGATCTGACTAGCCAACTACGACCAGGTACGATGGTGCAGTGATTGTGTTACTGGACCAGTAATCCAGAGAATGAGAGTTCAAATCCCACCATGTGCAGTTTAAGAATTGGAATTCAGTTTAAAAATAATAAAAATAAAAAATCTGGAAATAAAAGCTGGTTTCAGTAAAAGTGACCATGAAATTGTCGGATTGTTGTAAAAACCCAACTGGTTCACTAAGAAAACTGCCGTCCTCACCCGGTCTGGGCCAAAATGTGACTCCAGTTCCACACCAACGTGGTTGACTCTTAACTACCCTCTGAAGTAGCCTAGAAAGCCACTTGAGGGAAATTAAAAATGGGAAATAAATGCCGGCCTAACCAATGATGCCTATATTCCGAGAACAAATTAAAAAGGCTGCCGATTTCCACCACCTCCATCTCGACCACACCCACTATTATCATCTCCATTCCCACCTCACCCTCCATCTCCATCTCCATCTCTACCTCACCCTCCATCTCCGTCTCTACCTCACCCACCATCTCCATCTCCGTCTCTACCTCACCCACCATCTCCATCTCCGTCTCTACCTCACCCACCATCTCCATCTCTGTCTCTACCTCACCCACCATCTCCATCTCCGTCTCTACCTCACCCTCCATCTCCATCTCTACCTCACCCACCATCTCCATCTCCACCTCACCCACCATCTCCATCTCCACCTCACCCACCATCTCCATCTCCACCTCACCCACCATCTCCATCTCCACCTCACCCTCCATCTCCATCTCTACCTCACCCTCCATCTCCATCTCTACCTCACCCTCCATCTCCATCTCTACCTCACCCTCCATCTCCATCTCTACCTCACCCTCCATCTCCATCTCTACCTCACCCTCCATCTCCATCTCTACCTCACCCTCCATCTCCATCTCTACCTCACCCTCCATCTCCATCTCTACCTCACCCTCCATCTCCATCTCTACCTCACCCTCCATCTCCATCTCCGTCTCCACCTCACCCTCCATCTCCATCTCTACCTCACCCACCATCTCCATCTCCATCTCCGTCTCCACCTCACCCTCCATCTCCATCTCCACCTCACCCTCCATCTCCATCTCCATCTCCATCTCCATCTCCATCTCCACCTCACCCTCCATCTCCATCTCCATCTCCACCTCACCCTCCATCTCCATCTCCATCTCCACCTCACCCTCCATCTCCATCTCCATCTCCATCTCCACCTCACCCTCCATCTCCATCTCCACCTCACCCTCCATCTCCATCTCCACCTCACCCTCCATCTCCATCTCCACCTCACCCTCCATCTCCATCTCCACCTCACCCTCCATCTCCATCTCCATCTCCATCTCCATCTCCATCTCCACCTCACCCTCCATCTCCATCTCCATCTCCACCTCACCCTCCATCTCCATCTCCATCTCCATCTCCACCTCACCCTCCATCTCCATCTCCACCTCACCCTCCATCTCCATCTCCACCTCACCCTCCATCTCCATCTCCATCTCACCCTCCATCTCCATCTCCATCTCCATCTCTACCTCACCCTCCATCTCCATCTCCATCTCCATCTCCATCTCTACCTCACCCTCCATCTCCATCTCCATCTCTACCTCACCCTCCATCTCCATCTCCATCTCCATCTCCATCTCCATCTCCATCTCTACCTCACCCTCCATCTCCATCTCCATCTCGACCTCACCCTCCATCTCCATCTCCATCTCCATCTCCACCTCACCCTCCATCTCCATCTCCATCTCCACCTCACCCTCCATCTCCATCTCTACCTCTACCTCACCCTCCATCTCCATCTCCATCTCTACCTCACCCTCCATCTCCATCTCCATCTCTACCTCACCCTCCATCTCCATCTCCATCTCTACCTCACCCTCCATCTCCATCTCCATCTCCATCTCCATCTCTACCTCACCCTCCATCTCCATCTCGACCTCACCCTCCATCTCCATCTCGACCTCACCCACCATCTCCATCTCCACCTCACCCTCCATCTCCATCTCCACCTCACCCACCATCTCCATCTCCACCTCACCCACCATCTCCATCTCCACCTCACCCACCATCTCCATCTCCACCTCACCCACCATCTCCATCTCCACCTCACCCACCATCTCCATCTCCACCTCACCCACCATCTCCATCTCCACCTCACCCACCATCTCCATCTCCACCTCACCCACCATCTCCATCTCCACCTCACCCACCATCTCCATCTCCACCTCACCCACCATCTCCATCTCCACCTCACCCACCATCTCCATCTCCACCTCACCCACCATCTCCATCTCCACCTCACCCACCATCTCCATCTCCACCTCACCCACCATCTCCATCTCCACCTCACCCACCATCTCCATCTCCACCTCACCCACCATCTCCATCTCCACCTCACCCACCATCTCCATCTCCACCTCACCCACCATCTCCATCTCCACCTCACCCACCATCTCCATCTCCACCTCACCCACCATCTCCATCTCCACCTCACCCACCATCTCCATCTCCACCTCACCCACCATCTCCATCTCCACCTCACCCACCATCTCCATCTCCACCTCACCCACCATCTCCATCTCCACCTCACCCACCATCTCCATCTCCACCTCACCCACCATCTCCATCTCCACCTCACCCACCATCTCCATCTCCACCTCACCCACCATCTCCATCTCCACCTCACCCACCATCTCCATCTCCACCTCACCCACCATCTCCATCTCCACCTCACCCACCATCTCCATCTCCACCTCACCCACCATCTCCATCTCCACCTCACCCACCATCTCCATCTCCACCTCACCCACCATCTCCATCTCCACCTCACCCACCATCTCCATCTCCACCTCACCCACCATCTCCATCTCCACCTCACCCACCATCTCCATCTCCACCTCACCCACCATCTCCATCTCCACCTCACCCACCATCTCCATCTCCACCTCACCCACCATCTCCATCTCCACCTCACCCACCATCTCCACCTCCACCTCACCCACCATCACTGTATCCATCCCTACAACAACAACTACTACTACTACTACTACTACTTGCATTTATATAGTGGCTTCAATGTAGTGAAATGTCCCAAGGCGTTTCACAGGAGTGTTTTCAAATAAAATTTGAGACCCAGTCACATAAGGCGATATTAGGACAGGTGGTCAAAAGCTTGGCCAAAGAGGTAGGTTTTCATGAGCGTCTTAAAGGAGGAGAGAGAGGTGGAGAGTCGGAGAGGTTTAGGGAGGGAATTCCAGAGCTTAGGGCCTAGGCAGTTGAAGGCATGGCCGCTAATGGTGGAGCGATTAAAAATAGGGATACGCAAGAGGCCAGAATTGGAGGAGCGCAGCGATCTCGGAGGGTTGTACGGCTGGAGAAGGTTACAGAGATAGGGAGGGGCGAGGCCATGGATGGATTTGAAAACAAGGATGAGAATTTTAAAATCGAGGCGTTCCTGGACTGGGAGCCAATGTAAGTCAGCGAGCACAGGGGTGATGGGAGAATGGGACTTGGTGCGAGTTAGGATACAGGCAGCAGAGTTTTGGATGAGCTCAAGTTTATGGAGGGTGGAAGATGGGAGGCCGCCCAGGAGAGCATTGGAATAGATGAGTTTAGATGCAACAAATGCATGGATGAGTGTTTCAGCAGCAGATGAGCTGAGGCAGGGGCGGAGACGGGCGATGTTACGGAGGTGAAAGTAGGCGGTCTTGGTGATGGATTGGATATGTGGTCGGAAGCTCAGTTCAGGGTCAAATAGAACACCAAGGTTGCGAATGCTCTGGGTCAGCCTCGGACAGTGGTCAGGGAGAGGGATGGAATCAGTGGCTAGGGAATGGAGTTTGTGGTGGGGACTGAAGACAACAGCTTAGGTCTTCCCAATATTTAGTTGGAGGAAATTTTTGCTCATCCAGTACTGGATGTTGGACAAACAGTCTGACAAATCATAGACAGTGGAGGGGTCGAGGGAGGTGGTGGTGAGATAGAGCTGGGTGTCGTCAGCGTACATGTGGAACCTGATGACATGTTTGTGGATGATGTCGCCGAGGGACAGCATGTAGATGAGAAATAGGAGGCGGCCAAGGATAGATTCTTGGGGGACTCCAGAGGTAACAGTGCGGGAGCGGGAAGAAAAGCCATTTCTGGTGATTCTCTGGCTACGACTGGATAGATAAGAATGGAACCAGGTGAGGGCAGTCCCACCCAACTGGACGATGGAGGAGAGGCGTTGGAGGAGGATGGTGTGGTCGACCGTGTCAAAGGCTGCAGACAGGTGGAGAAGGATGAAGAGGGATAGTTTACCACGGTCACAGTCACATAGGAAGTCATTTGTTACTTTGATGAGGGCCATTTCAGCACTGTGGCAGGAGCAGAAACCTGATTGGAGGGATTCAAACATGGAGTTGGGGGAAAGACGGGCACGGATTTGGGAGGCGACAACACGTTCAAGGACTTTGGAGAGGAAAGGGAGGATGGAGATGGGGCGGTAATTTGCAAGGACAGAGGGGTCAAGGGTGGGTTTTTTGAGGAGGGGGATGATGACCGCAGATTTGAAGGGGAGGGGGACAGTACCTGAGGAGAAGGAACCATTAACATATCAGCTAATGTGGGGGCCAGGAAGGGAAGTTGGGTGGTCAGCAGTTTGATGGGAATAGGGTCAAGGGAGCAGGAGGTGGGCCTCATGGTCAAGATGAGTTTGGAGAGGGCATGAGGGGAGATAGGAGAGAAGCTGGAGAAAAATGTGTATTCAGGGCTAGAGCAGGGGCAAACCGTAGGGGAAGTTTGGCTCGGTGGGCTAGGGGAAGGGAGGAAGTAGCAGAGGCAGCTGAATGGATGTTCCATGTGCTCCTCGCACTTGTTGGAGGTGAGGGTGGAGGTGGTAGGGGAGAGGAGTTTAAGAAGACTGTTTGTAGTGGAGAAGAGAAGCCAGGAGTTATCTTTACATTCCAGGGTGATCTCCTCCTGAAGTCTGTCACTATCCTCCTCACTGTTTACTACATTTCAGAATTTCATGTCATGTGCAAACTTTGAAATTGTACCCTCTATATCCAAGTCCAGGTTATTAATATCTATCAAAAAGAGCAGTGGTCCTAATACTGATCCCTGGGGAACACCACTGTAAACTTCCCTCCAGTCTGAAAAACAACTGTCCACGGCTACTGTCTGCTTTCTGTCCCTCAGCCAATTTCGTATCTATGCAGCCACTACCCCATTCATTCTATCTTCACGGGCATCAATTTTGCTAACATAACATCAACCGCACTACCCTGATCAACCCTCTCCGTTACTTCATTAATTAACTCTGTATCTAACCCATGCAGTACCTGCCCTGGGAGTGTTTGAAGGGGATAGTGTAGAGGGACTGTTGCAGTTTAGGATTTTTGCGCATTTGACCAAAGATTAATGTTGGATCATTTATTCTGTTTTTGATTCTTTAGTTGGGTCAATTTTGTATGGTGTTGATGCGAACTTTGTCTGCAATATTTACAAAGTCCCAGAACAATGGTGGTTGGGGAATTGTCTGCAGTGTCTCCAAGTTGCTTTCCCTTCCTATCCGGGCAGCACTCGATGAATTTGGGCTTTGACACACTTGACTCGAAACATTTCAAAGCAAATAGTAAAATGTAACTGTTGGTAACAGTGCCTGGCACATTTCTGCTCGTATATCAGGGCCGCGCAGAGACAGCGTCACTCTGCTTGCTGCAGGCGTCTCAAGGGTCGACTTTACTGGATTGTGCCGGAGGAGAGCCTGCATTTTAAGCTGCTTGGCATCAGGCCAGTAAATGGGTCGAGGGGCCTCGCTGATGCGATTTAAATAAAATGAGAGAACAGTGTTGTAGCAGTTGCCAAAATCCCCAGGTGTTCACTCTCACCCTAAACTAATAACTGTCTACAGATCCAGAGGGCCTTGTCTGAATAAAACTCAGGGTGACCTCAGCCACTCAGTGTGTGCCAGTTTGAACTGATCCATTAATTCTCTGCAATTCATCTCATTCCAAATGTTTCTTGGGGGTGGGGGTGGGTTTGTACCTTAAATCCCTGATTGCGTGAGGCCAATTCCAAGGAAAACCCATCCAACTTCCCTGGTGACTTTTGCTGTTTGATTTGGGGGTTTAGAGACGGAGTCTTTACAGAGTTTGCATGATTTTATGGAGTCTGCTGCCAACGTGCGATTAATACATCTGCACTCGGCAGAAAGTGAGCCCGCATTCCAATTGCACACTCGCTTTAACTGATTTCCTTTCTCGATTCTACATATTGTGCTGTCCACTAAGAAATTTGTTTCTTAATTTGATTCCTTTTTATGACACTTTGTATATCACAAAACTTGTTTCACTGACTGGCACACCCCTTGAATAAGATAATTTCCTTATATGGCCCTTGTTAAGGCTAGTGCTGAGGGGTTCTTAATCCTCAGGCAAGTCAATGATTACATCACTGGCCTTAAAAAGAATGAGAAAAGATAATTTTATCTCCTCCCACAGCCCATGTACACTCTCCCCTATCACGGACTCCACCCACCCATTTAATCTCCTCCTACAGCCCATGTACACAGTGGGTAGAGTCCATGATAGGGTAGAGTGTAAATTGTCTGAGGGAGGAGATTAAATGGGTGGGGAGAGTCCATGATAGGGTATCATAGTAGGTACAGCACAGGGGGAGATCATTCGGCCCATCGTGCCTGTGCTGGCTCTTTGAAAGAGCCATCCAATTAGTCCCATTCCCCTGCTCTTTCCCCGTAGTTTGTAAATTTTTTCGCTTCAAGTATTTATCCAATCCCCTTTTGAAAGTTATTATTGAATCTGCTTCCACCGCCCTTTCAGGCAGCGCATTCCAGATCAGAACAACTCACTGCTTAAAAAAATGTTTCCACATGTCGCCTCTGGTTCTTTTGCTGATCACGTTAAATCTGTGTCCTCTGGTCACCGACCCTTCTACCACTGGAAACAGTTTCTCCTTATTTACTCTATCAAAACCGTTCTTGATTTTGAACACCTCTATCAAATCTCCCCTTAACCTTCGCTGTTTCAAGGAGAACAACCCCAGCTTCTCCAGTCTCTCCACACAACTGAAGTCCCTCATCCCTGGAATCATTCTAGTAAATCTCTTTTGCACCCTCTCTAAGTCCTTGACATCCTTCCTAAAGTCTGGTGCCAGAATTGAACACATTACTCTAGCTGAGGCCTAACCAGTGTTTTATAAAGGTTTAGCATAACTTTTTTATTCATCCATGGGATGTGGGCATCGCTGGCGAGGCCAGCATTTATTGCCCATCCCTAATTACCCTTGAGAAGGTGGTGGTGAGCCGCCTTCTTGAACCGCTGCAGTCCGTGTGGTGAAGGTTCTCCCACAGTGCTGTTAGGAAGGGAGTTCCAGGATTTTGATCCAGCGACAATGAAGGAACGGCGATATATTTCCAAGTCGGGATGGTGTGTGACTTGGAGGGGAACGTGCAGGTGGTGTTGTTCTCATGTGCTTGCTGTCCTTGTCCTTCTAGGTGGTAGAAGTCGCGGGTTTGGGAGGTGCTGTCGAAGAAGTCTTGGCAAGTTGTTGCAGTGCATCCTGTGGATGGTGCACACTGCAGCCACAGTGCGCCGGTGGTGAAGGGAGTGAATATTTAGGGTGGTGGATGGAGTGCCAATCAAGCGGGCTGCTTTGTCCTGGATGGTGTTGAGCTTCTTGAGTGTTGTTGGAGCTGCACTCATCCGGGCAAGTGGAGAGTATTCCATCACACTCCTGACTTGTGCCTTGTAGATGGTGGAAAGGCTTTGGGGAGTCAGAAGGTGTGTCACTCGCCGCAGAATACCCAGCCTCTGACCTGCTCTTGTAGCTACAGTATTTATATGGCTGGTCCAGTTAAGTTTCTGGTCAAAGGTGACCCCCAGGATGTTGATGGTGGGGGATTCGGTGATGGTAATGCCGTTGATAACTTCCTTGCTTTTGTACTCTATGCCTCTATCAATAAAGCCCAGGATCCCATTTGCTTTTTTTAACAGCCTTCTCAACTTGTCCTGCCACCTTCAAAGATGTGTGTATGTGCACCCCCAGGTCTCTCTGTTCCTGCCCCCTCTTTAAAATTGTACCATTTAGTTTATTTTGCCTCTCCTCGTTCTTCCTACCAAAATGCATCGCTTCACACTTATCTGCGTTAAATTTCATCTGCCAAGTGTCTGCCCATTTCACCAGTCTATGTCTTCCTGAAGTCTGTTACTATCCTTCACATTGTTTACTACCTTTCTGTGTTTCGTGTCATCTGCAAACTTTGAAATTATACCCTCTATACCCAAGTCCAGGTCATTAATATATATCAAAAAGAGCAGTGGTCCGAATACTGACCCCTGGGGAACACCACTGTATACTTCCCTCCAGTCTGTAAAACAACTGTTCCCCACTACTCTCTGCTTTCCGTCCTTTAGCCAATTTTGTATCCCTTTAATCCCATGGGCTTTAATTTTGCGAATAAATCTATTCTGTGGCACTTTATCAAATGCCTTTTGAAAGTCCATATACACATCAACCGCACTACCCTCATCAACCCTCTCCGTTACTTCATCAAAGAACTTAATCAAGTTAGTCAAACACGGTTTAACAAATCTGTGCTGGCTTTCATTTATTAGCCCATAATTTTCCAAGTGTCAATTAACATTGTCCCAGTTTATTGTCTCTAAATGTTTCCCCGCCACCGATGTTAGGCTGACTGGCCTGTAATTGTCAGGTTTATCCCTCTCCCCTTTTTTGAACAGGGTTGTAACATTTGCAATCCTGTCTACTCTGTACCCAAACCAACTTCTCCATGAAGACCTCCCATTGTTTAATTGCTGTTTCGCCTACCAATTTTTGATTCCAATCCACCAGGGCAAGATCTCTTTTTAACTCACTGATATCTGCCCTCCTCCAGTTAAACATTTTCACTTTTGGTTGTTCCTTGTCCTTTTCCATAACTATTCTAAACCTAATGATATTACGATCACTGTTCCCCAAATGCTCCCCCCACTGAAACATGCTCCACCTGCCCCCCTTCATTCCCCAGAACTGGATCCAGCACTGTTTCCTTCCTGATTGGGCTCGAAACACACTGTTCCAGAGAGTTCTCTTGAACACATTTCAGGAATTTCTCCCCCTCTTTGCCCTTTACACTCAGAGTACGAAAGGAAGTGGCCCTGGAAATAGTGGATGCATTGGTCATCATCTTCCAAAATTCTATAGACTCTGGAACAGTTCCTACAGATTGAAGGGTGGCAAATGTAACCTCACTATTTAAAAAAGGAGGGAGTGAAAAAACAGGGAATTACAGACCAGTTAGCCTAACATCAGTAGTGGGGAAAATGCTAGAGTCTATTATAAAAGATGTGACAACAGAACACTTGGAGAGCATTAACGGGATTGGACAAAGTCAGCATGGGTTTATGAAAGGAAAATTATGCTTAACAAATCTACTGGAGTTTTTTGAGGTTGTAACTAGTAGAATAGATAGGGGAGAACCAGTGGATGTGGTGGATTTGGATTTTCAGGAGGCTTTTGATAAGGTCCCACACAAGAGGTTAGTGTGCAAAATTAAAGCACATGGGATTGGGGGGAATATACTGGCATGGATTGAGAATTGGTTGACAGACAGGAAACAGAGAGTAGGAATAAATGGGTCTTTTTCCGGGTGGCAGGCTGTGACTAGTGGGGTACCGCAGGGATCAGTGCTTGGGCCCCAGCTATTCACAATATGCATCAATGATTTGGATGAGGGAACTAAATGTAACATTTCCAAGTTTGCAGACAACACAAAGCTGGGGTGGAATGTGAGCTGTGAGGAGGATGCAAAGAGGCTCCAATGTGATTTCGATAAGTTGGGTGAGTGGACAAGAACATGGCCGATGCAATATAACATGGATAAATGTGAGGTTATCCACTTTGGTTGTAAAAACAGAAAGGCAGATTATTATCTGAATGGTGATAGATTGGGAAAAGGAGAGGTGCAACGAGACCTGGGTGTCCTTGTACACCAGTCGCTGAAAGCGAGCATTCAGGTACAGCAAGCAGTTAGGAAGGCGAATGGTATGTTGGCCTTCATTGTAAGAGAATTTGAATGCAGGAGCAGGGATGTCTTACTGCAGTTATACAGGGCCTTGGTGAGACCACATCTGGAGTATTGTGTACAGGTTTGGTCTCCTTATCTGAGGAAGGATGTCCTTGCCATGGAGGGAGTGCAACGAAGGTTTGCCAGACTGATTCCTGGGATGGCAGGACTGACGTATGAGGAGAGATTGGGTCGACTAGGCCTATATTCATGAGAGTTTAGAAGAATGAGAGGTGATCTCATCGAAACATATAAAATTCTAACAGGACTAGACAGACTAGATGCAGGGAGGATGTTCCCGATGGCTGGGGAGTCCAGAACCAGGGGTCACAGTCTCAGGATACGGGGTATGCCATTTAGAACCGAGATGAGGAGAAATTTCTTCACTCAGAGGGTGGTGAACCTGTGGAATTCTCTACCACAGAAGGCAGTGGAGGCCAAGTCATTAGATGTATTCAAGAAGGAGATGGATATATTTCTTAATGCTAAAGGGATCAAGGGATATGGGAAAAAGCGGGAACAGGGTACTGAGTTAGACGATCAGCCATGATCATTTTGAATGGCGGAGCAGGTCCGAAGGGCCGTATGGCCTACTCTTGCTCCTATTTTCAATGTTTCTATGTTACTGTCCCTGTCTTTTTTGGGATAATTGAAATTCCCCCATTATCATCACACTATAATTCTTGCATCTTTCTGTAATTTCCCTGCAAATTTGCTCCTCTGCCTCCTTCCTACTATTTGGTGGCCTATAGTGTACACCCAGTAGTGTAATAGCTCCTCTATTGTTCCTTAATTCCAAGCAAATAGATTCTGTCTTTGACTCCTCAACGACATCATCCCTTTCCAGTGCTGTAATAGTTTCTTTGATCAATACTGCCACCACCCCACCCCAACTTTTTCTTTCCTTCCCTTTCTTTCCTGAATACTTTGTAGCCAGGAATATTAAGGACACAGTCCTCCCCTTCTTTGAGGCAGGTCTCTGTTATTGCCACTATATCATAAGAACATAAGAAATAGGAGCAGGAGTCGGCCAATCGGCCCCTCGAGCCTGCTCCGCCATTCAATAAGATCATGGCTGATCTGATCCTAACCTCAAATCTAAAGAACACAAGAAGTAGGAGCAGGACCCGGCCACTCAGCCCCTGGGCCCGCTCCGCCACCCACAGGGCCTTGACCGATCCGAACTCAGCTTCGTGTCCAATTTCCTGCCCGCTCCCCGTAACCCCTAATTCCCTTTACTTCTAGGAAACTGTCTATTTCTGTTTTAAATTTATTTAATGATGTAGCTTCCACTGCTTCCTGGGGCAGCAAATTCCACAGACCTACTACCCTCTGAGTGAAGAAGTTTCTCCTCATCTCAGTTTTGAAAGAGCAGCCCCTTATTCTAAGATTATTCCCATGTGGCGACTTGAGCCTGCAGTTCACCAACCTTATTTACCACACTATGTGCGTTTACGCACACGCATTCTAAACTCATCTTGGACTGCCTCGCATTTGTCCCCTGTCTGATCCCTTCTATTTCTGACCTATTCTTTACTCCTAGTGTTACTTGTCCCTCCCAGTTCTCTGTGCAGCTTGTTTCTCTTCTCCAATCTTTCATCCTGGTGCCCATCCCCCGGCCAAATTAGTTTAAATCCTCCCCCACAGCGCTAATTAACCTCTCCATGAGGACATTGGACCCAGTTCTGTGGAGATGCAACCCGTCCACCTTGAACAGATTTCCAGCCTGCCCCAGAACTGGTCCCAATGCCCTCGGAATCTGAGGCCCTCCCTCTTTCACCATTGCTCCAGCCACGCATTAACCTGTCTTATCCCACTATTCGTATACTCGCTAGAGCGTGCCACTCGGAGCACTCCAGAGATTACTACCTTTGAGGTCCTGCTTTTTAACACCCTCCCGAGCTCCTGAAACTCTGACTGCAGGATCGGGACCCTTTTCCTTCCTATGTCATTGATTCCCACATGGACCACAACTTCTGGCTCTTCCCATTCCTCCCACCTCAAAATGGTCTGCATCCTCACTCTGATGCCTTTTAACTTGGCACCAGGGAGTCCATGCGGGGCTCAAGTCGGCAGTTGTCTAGACGTCTGTCTATCCCCCCGACTACCGAGCCCCCTATCTTAACTGCATTTCTTTTGCCCCCCCGCCCGGTGCAGCCAAGTCTCCTCCAGCACCGTGGATTTGCTTCTGACTGCACTCCCCTGAGGTGTCAACACCCTCACAGGGATTCAACACTGAATAATCCATGATAGGGTGGAGTGTACGCTCTCCCTTATGATGGACTCTACCCACCCATTTAATCTCCTTCCACAGCCCATGTCCTCTTTACCCTATCATGAACTCTACAAACGCATTAAATCTAGGTACTGAATCTCACACTTACATCAGTTACTGGGAACCCGTATGTAGAAACATAAAAAATAGGAGCAGGAGTAGGCCATTCGGCCCTTCGAGCCTGCTCCGCCATTCAATATGATCATGGCTGATTCTCTATCTCATTACCATATTCCTGCTCTCTCCCCATACCCCTTGATGCCTTTGTGTCAGAAATCTGTCCAGCTCCTTCTTAAATATATTCAGTGACAAAGTGACCAGTACCGCAGTGAGAGTCGGTGTCTGTGGGACCTGTGCCCCAGTGAGAGTCAGCGTCTGTGGGACCCGTGCCTCAGTGAGAGTCGGCGTCTGTGGGACCCGTGCCCCAGTGAGAGTCGGCGTCTGTGGGACCCGTGCCCCAGTGAGAGTCGGCGTCTGTGGGACCCGTGCCCCAGTGAGAGTCGGCGTCTGTGGGACCCGTGCCCCAGTGAGAGTCGGCGTCTGTGGGACCCGTGCCCCAGTGAGAGTCGGCGTCTGTGGGACCCGTGCCCCAGTGAGAGTCGGCGTCTGTGGGACCCGTGCCCCAGTGAGAGTCGGCGTCTGTGGGACCCGTGCCCCAGTGAGAGTCGGCGTCTGTGGGACCCGTGCCCCAGTGAGAGTCGGCGTCTGTGGGACCCGTGCCCCAGTGAGAGTCAGTGCTTGCAGAAGCAGAAGGGCAGTGAGGGGATGCATTTTGTTTTCAAGCACTGGAAGCTTCTTTTAATTAGGGTTAAAAAGCAGAGGGAGATGGGACCAGGCAGCCCTGACTTCTGACAGGCTGGTGCCTTGTGACCTGTTCTTATCCTTTAATCGATGTCCACAGGAGGATATGTTCTGCCATTTACTGCTGTCCCATTCAGTACAAGTGGCACTAAAGCTGCCAAACTCTGGTTTGTTTGGTTCATTTCCTGAACTGCTGCCCCTCCAGCACCCACCATCACCACACTCTGCCACCTTCCAGTTTCAGGCATGTTCCCTCTCTTCAAGGAGCGAGGGACGACAATCAAAAGTGACGTCAGCACAAGGGGAGGAGCTGATTGGCTGCTAGCTGGTGAGGGTTTCTTTTACCTTTTTTTAAGTCTTTAGTTTATTTCAGCTGCTGGAGGCACGAAGTCACAGCCAACAGGTAAGTGATTGGCTGGTGACTGGTAAGTAGTTTTTCTTTCCTTTTATTTCTTGACATTGTAGTTGTTGTTAAGCTAACTTAAGGGTTAAGTCATGGCAGGAGACATCAGACCCGTGTCATGTTCCTCTTGTGGGATGTGGGAATTCAGGGCTCCTTCCTGTATCCCTGATTCCTTCACCTGCGGGAAGTGTGTCCAGCTGCAGCTACTGTTTGACCGCTTGACGGCTCTGGAGCTGCGGATGGACTCACTTTGGAGCATCCGTGATGCTGAGAAAGTCGTGGATAGCACGTTCAGTGAGTTGGTCACACCACAGATAAAAATTACTGAGGGAGATAGTGAATGGGTGACCAACAGACAGAGGAAGAGTAGGAAGGCAGTGCAGGGGTCCCCTGTGGTCATCTCCCTCCAAAACAGGTATACCGTTTTGGATACTGTTGGGGGAGATGGCTCAACAGGGGAAGGTTACAGCGGCCAGGTTCATGGCACCGTGGCTGGCTCTGCTGCACAGGAGGGCAGGAAAAAGAGTGGCAGAGCTATAGTGATAGGGGACTCGATTGTAAGGGGAATAGACAGGCGTTTCTGCGGACGCAACCGAGACTCCAGGATGGTATGTTGCCTCCCTGGTGCAAGGGTCAGGGATGTCTCGGAGCGGCTGCAGGACATTCTGGA
The DNA here is from genome assembly GCF_035084215.1 of Heptranchias perlo. Taxonomy (NCBI): domain Eukaryota; kingdom Metazoa; phylum Chordata; class Chondrichthyes; order Hexanchiformes; family Hexanchidae; genus Heptranchias; species Heptranchias perlo. Next base: position 533,407 of record NW_027139218.1, on the reverse strand, counting down.
GGGGGAGGGTGAACAGCCAGTTGTCATGGTGCATATAGGTACCAACGATATAAGTAAAAAACGGGATGAGGTCCTACAAGCTGAATTTAGGGAGTTAGGAGTTAAACTAAAAAGTAGGACCTCAAAGGTAGTAATCTCAGGATTGCTACCAGTGCCACGGGCTAGTCAGAGTTGGAATGACACGATAGCTAGGATGAATACGTGGCTTCAGAGATGGTGCAAGAGGGAGGGATTCAAATTCCTGGGCCATTGGAGCCGGTTCTGGGGGAGGTGGGACCAGTACAAATTGGACGGTCTGCATCTGGGCAGGACTGGAACCAATGTCCTAGGGGGAGTGTTTGCTAGTGCTGTTGGGGAGGGTTTAAACTAATGTGGCAGGGGGATGGGAACCGATGCAGGAAGTCAGTGGGAAGTAAAGTGGTGACAGAAACAAAAGGCAGTAAGGGAGAGTGTACAAAACATGACCGGACAGATGGTCTGAGAAAGCAGGGCCAAGGGAAGTCCAGATTAAACTGCATTTATTTCAATGCAAGAAGTCTGATGGGCAAGGCAGATGAACTCAGGGCATGGATGGGGACATGGGACTGGGATGTTATAGCTATTACTGAAACATGGCTAAGGGAGGGGCAGGACTTGCAGCTCAATGTTCCAGGGTACAGATGCTATCGGAAAGATAGAGCAGGAGGTAAGAGAGGAGGAGGAGTTGCGTTCTTGATTAGGGAGAACATCACGGCAGTAGTGAGAGGGGATATATCCGAGGGTTCGCCCACTGAGTCTATATGGGTAGAACTGAAAAATAAGAAGGGAGAGATCACTTTGATAGGATTGTACTACAGACCCCCAAATAGTCAATGGGAAATTGAGGAGCAAATATGTAAGGAGATTACAGACAGCTGCAAGAAAAATAGGGTGGTAATAGTAGGGGACTTTAACTTTCCCAACATTGACTGGGACAACCATAGCATTAGGGGCTTGGATGGAGAGAAATTTGTTGAGTGTATTCAGGAGGAATTTCTCATTCAGTATGTGGATGGCCTGACCAGAGAGGGGGCAAAACTTGACCTCCTCTTGGGAAATAAGGAAGGGCAGGTGACAGAAGTGTTAGTGAGGGATCACTTTGGGACCAGTGATCATAATTCCATTAGTTTTAAGATAGTTATGGAGAATGATAGGTCTGGCCCAAAAGTTAAAATTCTGAATTGGGGAAAGGCCAATTTTGATGGTATTAGACAGGAACTTTCAGAAGTTGATTGGGAGAGTCTGTTGGCAGACAAAGGGACGTCTGGTAAGTGGGAGGCTTTCAAAAGTGTGTTAACCAGGGTTCATGGTTAGCACATTCCTTATAAAGTGAAGGGCAAGGCTGGTAGAAGTAGGGAACCTTGGATGACTCGGGAGATTGAAGCCCTAGTCAAAAAGAAGAAGGAGGCATATGACATGCGTAGGCAGCTGGGATCAAGTGGATCCCTAGAAGAGTATAGAGATTGCCGGAGTAGAGTTAAGAGAGAAATCAGGAGGGCAAAAAGGGGACATGAGATTGCTTTGGCAGATAAGGCAAAGGAGAATCCAAAGAGCTTCTACAAATACATAAAGGGCAAAAGAGTAACTAGAATCATAGAATCATAGAATCATAGAAGTTACAACATGGAAACAGGCCCTTCGGCCCAACATGTCCATGTCGCCCAGTTTATACCACTAAGCTAGTCCCAATTGCCTGCACTTGGCCCATATCCCTCGATACCCATCTTCCCCATGTAACTGTCCAAATGCTTTTTAAAAGACAAAATTGTACCCGCCTCTACTACTGCCTCTGGCAGCTCGTTCCAGACACTCACCACCCTTTGAGTGAAAAAATTGCCCCTCTGGATCCTTTTGTATCTCTCCCCTCTCACCTTAAATCTGTGCCCCCTCGTTATAGACTCCCCTACCTTTGGGAAAAGATTTTGACTATCTACCTTATCTATGCCCCTCATTATTTTATAGACTTCTATAAGATCACCCCTTAACCTCCTACTCTCCAGGGAAAAAAGTCCCAGTCTGTCTAACCTCTCCCTGTAAGTCAAACCATCAAGTCCCGGTAGCATCCTAGTAAATCTTTTCTGCACTCTTTCTAGTTTAATAATATCCTTTCTATAATAGGGTGACCAGAACTGTACACAGTACTCCAAGTGTGGCCTCACCAATGCCCTGCACAACTTCAACAAGACATCCCAACTCCTGCATTCAATGTTCTGACCAATGAAACCAAGCATGCTGAATGCCTTCTTCACCACCCTATCCACCTGTGACTCCACTTTCAAGGAGCTATGAATCTGTACTCCTAGATCTCTTTGTTCTCTAACTCTCCCCAATGCCCTACCATTAACGGAGTAGGTCCTGGCCCGATTCGATCTACCAAAATGCATCACCTCACATTTATCTAAATTAAACTCCATCTGCCATTCATCGGCCCACTGGCCCAATTTATCAAGATCCCGTTGCAATCCTAGATAACCTTCTTCACTGTCCACAATGCCACCAATCTTGGTGTCATCTGCAAACTTACCAACCATGCCTCCTAAATTCTCATCCAAATGATTAATATAAATAACAAATAACAGCGGACCCAGCACCGATCCCTGAGGCACACCGCTGGACACAGGCATCCAGTTTGAAAAACAACCCTCCACAACCACCCTCTGTCTTCTGTCGTCAAGCCAATTTTGTATCCAATTGGCGACCTCACCTTGGATCCCATGAGATTTAACCTTATGTAACAACCTACCATGCGGTACCTTGTCAAATGCTTTGCTGAAGTCCATGTAGACCACGTCTACTGCACAGCCCTCATCTATTTTCTTGGTTACCCCTTCAAAAAACTCAATCAAATTCGTGAGACATGATTTTCCTCTCACAAAACCATGCTGACTGTTCCTAATCAGTCCCTGCCTCTCCAAATGCCTGTAGATCCTGTCCCTCAGAATACCCTCTAACAACTTACCCACTACAGATGTCAGGCTCACTGGTCTGTAGTTCCCAGGCTTTTCCCTGCCGCCCTTCTTAAACAAAGGCACAACATTTGCTACCCTCCAATCTTCAGGCACCTCACCTGTAGCGGTGGATGATTCAAATATCTCTGCTGGGGGACCCGCAATTTCCTCCCTAACCTCCCATAACGTCCTGGGATACATTTCATCAGGTCCCGGAGATTTATCTACCTTGATGCGCGTTAAGACTTCCAGCACCTCCCTCTCTGTAATATGTACACTCCTCAAGACATCACTATTTATTTCCCCAAGTTCCCTAACATCCATGCCTTTCTCAACCGTAAATACCGATGTGAAATATTCATTCAGGATCTCACCCATCTCTTGTGGTTCCGCACATAGATGACCTTGTTGATCCTTAAGAGGCCCTACTCTCTCCCTAGTTACCCTTTTGCCCTTTATGTATTTGTAGAAGCTCTTTGGATTCACTTTTGCCTGATCTGCCAAAGCAATCTCATATCCCCTTTTTGCCCTCCTGATTTCTCTCTTAACTCTACTCCGGCAATCTCTATACTCTTCAAGGGATCGACTTGATCCCAGCTGCCTATGCATGTCATATGCCTCCTTCTTCTTTTTGACTAGTGCCTCAATCTCCCGAGTCATCCAAGGTTCCCTACTTCTACCAGCCTTGCCCTTCACTTTATAAGGAATGTGCTTACCCTGAACCCTGGTTAACACACTTTTGAAAGCCTCCCACTTACCAGACGTCCCTTTGCCTGCCAACAGACTCTCCCAATCAACTTCTGAAAGTTCCTGTCTCATACCATCAAAATTGGCCTTTCCCCAATTTAGAATTTTAACTTTTGGGCCAGACCTATCCTTCTCCATAGCTATCTTAAAACTAATGGAATTATGATCACTGGTCCCAAAGTGATCCCTCACTAACACTTCTGTCACCTGCCCTTCCTTATTTCCCAAGAGGAGGTCAAGTTTTGCCCCCTCTCTAGTCGGGCCATCCACATACTGAATGAGAAATTCCTCCTGAATACACTCAACAAATTTCTCTCCATCCAAGCCCCTAATGCTATGGCTGTCCCAGTCAATGTTGGGAAAGTTAAAGTCCCCTACTATTACCACCCTATTTTTCTTGCAGCTGTCTGTAATCTCCTTACATATTTGCTCCTCAATTTCCCGTTGACTATTTGGGGGTCTGTAGTACAATCCTATCAAAGTGATCTCTCCCTTCTTATTTTTCAGTTTTACCCATATAGACTCAGTGGGCGAACCCTCAGATATATCCCCTCTCACTACTGCCGTGATGTTCTCCCTAATCAAGAACGCAACTCCCCCTCCTCTCTTACCTCCTGCTCTATCTTTCCTATAGCATCTGTACCCTGGAACATTGAGCTGCCAGTCCTGCCCCTCCCTTAGCCATGTTTCAGTAATAGCTATAACATCCCAGTCCCATGTACCCATCCATGCCCTGAGTTCATCTGCCTTGCCCATCAGACTTCTTGCATTGAAATAAATGCAGTTTAATCTAGACTTCCCTTGGTCTTTGCCCTGCTTTCTCAGACCATCTGTCCGGTCATGTTCTGTACACTCTCCCTTACTGCGTTTTGTTTCTGTCACCACTTTATTTCCCACTGACTTCCTGCATCGGTTCCCATCCCCCTGCCACATTAGTTTAAACCCTCCCCAACAGCACTAGCAAACACTCCCCCTAGGACATTGGTTCCAGTCCTGCCCAGATGCAGACCGTCCAATTTGTACTGGTCCCACCTCCCCCAGAACCGGTTCCAATGGCCCAGGAATTTGAATCCCTCCAGCTTGCACCATCTCTCAAGCCACGTATTCATCTTAGCTATCCTGTCATTCCTAATCTGACTAATCCGTGGCACTGGTAGCAATCCTGAGATTGCTACCTTTGAGGTCCTACTCTTTAGTTTAACTCCTAACTCCCTAAATTCAGCTTGTAGGACCTCATGCTGTTTTTTACCTATATCGTTGGTGCCTATATGCACCACGACAACTGGCTGTTCACCCTCCCCCTCCAGAATGTCCTGCAGCCGCTCCGAGACATCCTTGACCCTTGCACCAGGGAGGCAACATACCATCCTGGAGTCTCGGTTGCGTCCGCAGAAACGCCTGTCTATTCCCCTTACAATCGAGTCCCCTATCACTATAGCTCTGCCACTCTTTTTCCTGCCCTCCTGTGCAGCAGAGCCAGCCACGGTGCCATGAACCTGGCCACTGCCACCTTCCCCTGGTGAGCCATCTCCCCCAACAGTATCCAAAACGGTATACCTGTTTTGGAGGGAGATGACCGCAGGGGACCCCTGCACTGCCTTCCTACTCTTCCTCTGTCTGTTGGTCACCCATTCACTATCTCCCTCAGTAATTTTTATCTGTGGTGTGACCAACTCACTGAACGTGCTATCCACGACTTTCTCAGCATCGCGGATGCTCCAAAGTGAATCCATCCGCAGCTCCAGAGCCGTCAAGCGGTCAAACAATAGCTGCAGCTGGACACACTTCCCGCAGGTGAAGGAATCAGGGATACAGGAAGGAGCCCTGAATTCCCACATCCCACAAGAGGAACATGACACGGCGCTGGGATCTCCTGCCATGACTTAACCCTTAAATTAGCTTAAGAACAACTACAATGTCAAGAGAAAAAAAAAGGAAAGAAAAACTACTTACCACTCCCTTTAAGGAGTTTACTCCTTTAAATTGTTCTCAATTTAGAGAATGTTAACTACACTAGGGACCTTGATTCACTAAAAAATAAACGCTACTTCCGATAAGACCTGCAGACCTTCCCTTTCCTTTTAATTTCGTGCTGCAGATAAGTAGAAATACTCACCTGAACCTACTCACCAATCAGGTGCCTCCCCTGTGTCGCGTCCCGATCTCATTCCTGACGTCACTTCGAACTCGGTCGCAGCTCGGCTCGGCTCGGCTGGGCTCCTCTCAGCGCTCTGAAATCCCGCCTTTTATCGGACGCTCCCTCCGCTCGGCTCGGCTCCTCTCAGCTGTTCTCAGCGCTCTGAAATCCCGCCTTTTATCGGACGCTCCCTCCGCTCGGCTCGGCTCCTCTCAGCTGTTCTCAGCGCTCTGAAATCCCGCCTTTTATCGGACGCTCCCTCCGCTCGGCTCGGCTCCTCTCAGCTGTTCTCAGTGCTCTGAAATCCCGCCTTTTATCGGACGCTCCCTCCGCTCGGCTCGGCTCCTCTCAGCTGTTCTCAGCGCTCTGAAATCCCGCCTTTTATCGGACGCTCCCTCCGCTCGGCTCGGCTCCTCTCAGCTGTTCTCAGCGCTCTGAAATCCCGCCTTTTATCGGACGCTCCCTCCGCTCGGCTCGGCTCCTCTCAGCTGTTCTCAGCGCTCTGAAATCCCGCCTTTTATCGGACGCTCCCTCCGCTCGGCTCGGCTCCTCTCAGCTGTTCTCAGCGCTCTGAAATCCCGCCTTTTATCGGACGCTCCCTCCGCTTGGCTCGGCTCCTCTCAGCTGTTCTCAGCGCTCTGAAATCCCGCCTTTTATCGGACGCTCCCTCCGCTCGGCTCGGCTCCTCTCAGCTAGGGAGAGAGTAGGGCCTCTTAAGGATCAACAAGGTCATCTATGTGCGGAACCACAAGAGATGGGTGAGATCCTAAATGAATATTTCACATCGGTATTTACGGTTGAGAAAGGCATGGCTGTTAGGGAACTTGGGGAAATAAATAGTGATGTCTTGAGGAGTGTACATATTACAGAGATGTGGAGATGCCGGTGATGGACTGGGGTTGACAATTGTAAACAATTTTACAACACCAAGTTATAGTCCAGCAATTTTATTTTAAATTCACAAGCTTTCGGAGATTTTCTCCTTCCTCAGGCAAATGTTTCAAGAGCTCCTTGAAGCCTACGCATTTATACATATTGAACAATACATGGTGTTTACAGACTGCCCCTGCAACTGCCCGTTGCCAAGGCAATCACCGTGTTCAGACAGAGAGGTGTCACCTGCAGAACCCCCGAATACACATTCAACAAAAAAACAAACAGGGGAAAAAAAACAGAGAAAAAAAACACAGAGAGGCAGAAACATCCGGAAGGCAGAGAGAGCCAGCAAATGACCCATTATATTAAAAACAGATAACATTTGTTCGCTGGTGGGGTAACGTGTAGCGTGACATGAACCCAAGATCCCGGTTGAGGCCGTCCTCATGGGTGCGGAACTTGGCTATCAATTTCTGCTCGACGATTTTGCGTTGTCGTGTGTCTCGAAGGCCGCCTTGGAGTACGCTTACCCGAAGGTCGGTGGATGAATGTCCATGACTGCTGAAGTGTTCCCCGACTGGGAGGGAACCCTCCTGTTTGGCGATTGTTGCGCGGTGTCCGTTCATCCGTTGTCGCAGCGTCTGCATGGTCTCGCCAATGTACCATGCTCTGGGGCATCCTTTCCTGCAACGTATGAGGTAGACAACGTTGGCCGAGTCACAGGAGTATGAACCATGCACCTGGTGGGTGGTGTCATCTCGTGTGATGGTGGTATCTGTGTCGATGATCTGGCATGTCTTGCAGAGGTTACCGTGGCAGGGTTGTGTGGCGTCGTGGACGCTGTTCTCTTGAAAGCTAGGTAGTTTGCTGCGAACGATGGTCTGTTTGAGGTTGGGTGGCTATGGCCATCCCCACACCTCCACTACTCGCCTTTAAACAGCCACCCAACCTCAAACAGACCATCGTTCGCAGCAAACTACCTAGCTTTCAAGAGAACAGCGTCCACGACGCCACACAACCCTGCCACGGTAACCTCTGCAAGACATGCCAGATCATCGACACAGATACCACCATCACACGAGATGACACCACCCACCAGGTGCATGGTTCATACTCCTGTGACTCGGCCAACGTTGTCTACCTCATACGTTGCAGGAAAGGATGCCCCAGAGCATGGTACATTGGCGAGACCATGCAGACGCTGCGACAACGGATGAACGGACACCGCGCAACAATCGCCAAACAGGAGGGTTCCCTCCCAGTCGGGGAACACTTCAGCAGTCATGGACATTCATCCACCGACCTTCGGGTAAGCGTACTCCAAGGCGGCCTTCGAGACACACGACAACGCAAAATCGTCGAGCAGAAATTGATAGCCAAGTTCCGCACCCATGAGGACGGCCTCAACCGGGATCTTGGGTTCATGTCACGCTACACGTTACCCCACCAGCGAACAAATGTTATCTGTTTTTAATATAATGGGTCATTTGCTGGCTCTCTCTGCCTTCCGGATGTTTCTGCCTCTCTCTCTGTTTTTTTTCTCTGTTTTTTTTCCCTGTTTGTTTTTTTGTTGAATGTGTATTCGGGGGTTCTGCAGGTGACACCTCTCTGTCTGAACACGGTGATTGCCTTGGCAACGGGCAGTTGCAGGGGCAGTCTGTAAACACCATGTATTGTTCAATATGTATAAATGCGTAGGCTTCAAGGAGCTCTTGAAACATTTGCCTGAGGAAGGAGAAAATCTCCGAAAGCTTGTGAATTTAAAATAAAATTGCTGGACTATAACTTGGTGTTGTAAAATTGTTTACAAATATTACAGAGAGGCAGTTGCTGGAAGTCTTAACGCGCATCAAGGTAGATAAATCTCCGGGACCTGATGAAATGTATCCCAGGACGTTATGGGAGGTTAGGGAGGAAATTGCGGGTCCCCTAGCAGAGATATTTGAATCATCGACAGCTACAGGTGAGGTGCCTGAAGATTGGAGGGTAGCAAATGTTGTGCCTTTGTTTAAGAAGGGCGGCAGGGAAAAGCCTGGGAACTACAGACCGGTGAGCCTGACATCTGTAGTGGGTAAGTTGTTGGAGGGTAATCTGAGAGACAGGATCTACAGGCATTTGGAGAGGCAGGGACTGATTAGGAACAGTCAGCATGGTTTTGTGAGAGGAAAATCATGTCTCACGAATTTGATTGAGTTTTTTGAAGGGGTAACCAAGAAGATAGATGATGGCTGTGCAGTAGACGTGGTCTACATGGACTTTAGCATAAGGTTAAATCTCACGGGATCCAAGGTGAGGTAGCCAATTGGATACAAAATTGAATTGACGACAGAAGACAGAGGGTGGTTGTAGAGGGTTGTTTTTCAAACTGGAGGCCTGTGACCAGCGGTGTGCCTCAGGGATCGGTGCTGGGTCCGCTGTTATTTGTTATTTATATTAATGATTTGGATGAGAATTTAGGAGGCATGGTTAGTAAGTTTGCAGATGACACCAAGATTGGTGGCATTGTGGACAGTGAAGAAGGTTATCTAGGATTGCAACGGGATTTTGATAAATTGGGCCAGTGGGCCGATGAATGGCAGATGGAGTTTAATTTAGATAAATGTGAGGTGATGCATTTTGGTAGATCGAATCGGGCCAGGACCTACTCCGTTAATGGTAGGGCGTTGGGGAGAGTTATATAACAAAGCAATCTCGGAGTACAGATTCATAGCTCCTTGAAAGTGGAGTCACAGATGGATAGGGTGGTGAAGAAGGCATTCAGCATGCTTGGTTTCATTGGTCAGAACATTGAATACAGGAGTTGGGATGTCTTGTTGAAGTTGTACAGGGCATTGGTGAGGCCACACTTGGAATACTGTGTACAGTTCTGGTCACCCTATTATAGAAAGGATATTATTAAACTAGAAAGAGTGCAGATAAGATTTACTAGGATGCTATCGGGACTTGATGGTTTGACTTATAGGGAGAGGTTGGATAGACTGAGACTTTTTTCCCTGGAGAGTAGGAGGTTAAGGGGTGATCTTATAGAAGTCTATAAAATAATGAGGGGCATAGATAAGGTCGATAGTCAAAATCTTTTCCCAAAGGTAGGGGAGTCTATAATGAGGGGGCACAGATTTAAGGTGAGAGAGGAGAGATACAAAAGGGTCCAGAGGGGCAATTTTTTCACTCAAAGGGTGGTGAGTGTCTGGAACGAGCTGCCAGAGGCAGTAGTAGAGGCGGGTACAACTTTGTCTTTTAAAAAGCATTTGGACAGTTACATGGGTAAGATGGGTACAGAGTGATATGGGCCAAGTGCAGGCAATTGGGACTAGCTCAGTGGTATAAACTGGGCGACATGGACATGTTGGGCCGAAGGGCCTGTTTCCATGTTGTAAACTTCTATGATTCTATAAACATCAGGGACATCCACCACCCTGAACATTCTCTCCCTTCACCACCGGCGCACCGTGGCTGCAGTGTGTACCATCCACAGGATGCACTGCAGCAACTCGCCAAGGCTTCTTCGACAGCACCTCCCAAACCTGCGACCTCTACCACCTAGAAGGACAAGAGCAGCAGGCACATGGGAACAACACCACCTGCACGTTCCTTCCAAGTCACACACCATCCCGACTTGGAAATATATCGCCGTTCCTTCATCATCGCTGGGTCAAAATCCTGGAACTCCCTTCCTAACAGCACTGTGGGAGAACCTTCACCACACGGACTGCAGTGGTTCAAGAAGGCGGCTCACCACCACCTTCTCAAGGGCAATTAGGGATGGGCAATAAATGTCGGCCTCGCCAGTGACGCCCACATCCCATGAACGAATAAATAAAAAACAAAAGCCAAAAACAAGAATGTTTCTCCTCATGTAGGTCCCTGAATGCTAATTAACATTTAATTAAAAGTTTGCATTGTGCAATTAACCCTGAGATTGCTGGTGGCCTCTAATGGAGAGTTGCTTATGTAACGTATAGAACCATAGAAAAGATGCAGCACAGAAGGGGGCCATTCGGCCCATCGTGTCCACACCGGCTCGAAGAACAACCAGGTGCCCATTCTAATCCCACCTTCCAGCACCCGGTCCGTAGCCCTGCAGCTTACAGCACTTTAGGTGAATGTCCAGGTACTTTGTAGAAGAGTTGATGGTCCCTGCCTCTACCACCAATTCAGGCAGCGAATTCCATACACCCATCACCCTCTGGGTAAAAAAAGTTTTTCCTCATGTCCCCTCTAATCTTTCCGCCAATCAGCTTAAATCTAAGGGAAACAGGTACTTCCTGTCTAATTGATCTGCGCTCCTCATAATTTTGTACACCTCAATCAAGTCTCTCCTCTGCTCCTAGGAAAACAACCCCAGCCTATCCAATCTCTCGTAGCTGCAATTTTCAAGCCCTGGCAAAATTTTAATATATCTTCTCTGCACTCTCTCCAGAACAATTATGTCCTTCCTGTAATGTGGTGACCAGAACTGCGCACAATACTCCAGCTGTGGCCTTACCAGCGTTTTATACAGTTCCATCATTACATCCCTGCTTTTGTATTCTACATCTCAGCTAATAACGGAGAGCATTCCGAATGCCTTCTTCACAACCTTATCTACCTGTACTGCCACCTTCAGGGACCTGTGCACATGCACTCCAAGGACTCTCATTTCATCTACCCCTCTCAATATATTCCCGTTTACTGCGTATTCCCTTTTAATCTTTGCCCTCCCGAAGTGCATTACCTCACACTTCTCCGGGTTGAACTCCATTTGCCACTTTTCCACCCACTCCACCAACCCATTGATATCTTCTTGGAGTCTACAGCTATCCTCTTCACTATCAACTACACGGCCAATTTTTGTGTCATCTGCAAATTTGCCAATCATGCCCCCTACATTCAAGTCCAAATCATTAATATATACCACAAACAGCAAGGGACCCAACACTGAGCCCTGTGGCGCACCACTGGAAACAGATTTCCATTCGCAAAGACATTCATCGACTTTTACCCTTTGTTTCCTGTTACTGAACCAATTTTGGATCCAATTCGCCACATTTCCCTGTATCCATAGGAACAGGAGTAGGCCATTCAGCCCCTCGTGCCTGCTCCGCCATTTGATAAGATCATGGCTGATCTGTGATCTAACTCCATATACCCACCTTTGGCCCATATCCCTTCATACCTTTGCCAAAAAGCTATCTGTCTCAGATTTAAATTTAGCAATAGAGCTAGTATCAATTGCCGTTTGCGGAAGAGAGTTCCAAACTTCTACCAGCCTTTGTGTTTATTTAAAATTCGTTCACAAGATGTGGGCGTCGCTGGCAAGGCCAGCATTTATTGCCTATCCCGAATTGCCCTTGAGAAGGTGGTGGTGAGCCGCCTTATTGAACCGCTGCAGTCCGTGTGGTGACGGTTCTCCCACAGTGCTGTTAGGAAGGGAGTTCCAGGATTTTGACCCAGCGACAATGAAGGAACGGCGATATATTTCCAAGTCGGGATGGTGTGTGACTTGGAGGGGATCGTGCAGGTGGTGTTGTTCCCATGTGCCTGCTGCTCTTGTCCTTCTCGGTGGTAGAGGTCGAAGAAGCCTTGGCGAGTTGCTGCAGTGCATCCTGTGGATGGTGCACACTGCAGCCACAGTGCGCTGGTGGTGAAGGGAGTGAATGTTTAGGGTGGTGGATGGGGTGCCAATCAAGCGGGCTGCTTTATCTCGGATGGTGTCGAGCTTCTTGAGTGTTGTTGGAGCTGCACTCATCCAGGCAAGTGGCGCGTATTCCATCAGACTCCTGACTTGTGCCTTGTAGATGGTGGAAAGGCTTTGGGGAGTCAGGAGGTGAGTCACTCACCACAGAATACCCAGCCTCTGACCTGCTCTCGTAGCCACAGTATTTATATGGCTGGTCCAGTTAAGTTTCTGGTCAAAGGTGACCCCCAGGATGTTGAAATGTGTAGAAATGTTTTCTAATCTCGCTCCTGAAAGGTCTGGCTCTAATTTTTTACTGTGTCCCCTATTCCTAGAATCCCCAACCAGCGGAAATAGATTCTCTCTCTCCACCCTATCCGTTCCCCTTAATATCTTATAAACTTTGATCAGATCACCCCTTAACCTTCGAAACTCCAGAGAATGCAACCCCAATTTGTGTAATCTCTCCTCGTAACTTAACCCTTGAAGTCTGGGTATCATTCTAGTAAACCTTCGCTGCACTCCCTCCAAGGCCAATATGTCCTTCCGAAGGTGCGGTGCCCAGAACTGCTCACAGTACTCCAGGTGCGGTCTAACCAGGGTTTTGTATAGCTGCAGCATAACTTCTGCCCCCTTGTACTCCAGTCCTCTAGATATGAAGGCCAGTATTCCATTAGCCTTATTGATTATTTTCTGCACCTGTTCATGACACTTCAATGATCTATGTACCTGAACCCCTAAGTCCCTTTGGACATCCACAGTTTTTATTTTTTTACCATTTAGAAAGTACCCTGATCTATCCTTCTTTGATCCAAAGTGGATGACCTCACTTTTGTCTACATTGGATTCCATTTGCCAGTTTTGCCCATTCACCTAATCTATCAATATCGCTTTGTAATTTTATGTTTTCATCTGCTTACAATGCCACCAATCTTTGTGTCATTGGCAAACTTAGATATGAGACTTTCTATGCCTTCATCTAAGTCGTTAATATATATTGTGAATAATTGAGGCCCCAAGATAGATCCCTGTGGGACTCCACTAGTCACATCCTACCAATGTGAGTACCTTCCCATTATCCCTACTCTCTGTCGCCTTTCGCTCAGCCAACTTCCTAACCAAGTCCGTACTTTTCCCTAGATTCCATGGGCTTCTATCTTAGCTAACAGTCTCTTATGTGGGACCTTATCAAATGCCTTCTGGAAGTCCATATAAATAACATCCATTGACATTCCCCTGTCCACTACTTTAGTAACCTCTTCAAATAATTCAATCTGGTTTGTTAGGCACGACCTACCTTTCACAAATCCACGCTGGCTTTCTCTGATTAACTGAAAATTCTCGAGGTGTTCAGTCGCCCTATCCTCAATTATAGACTCCAGCAATTTCCCCACAACAGATGTTAGGCTAACTGGTCTATAATTCCCCGGTTTCCCTCTCTCTCCTTTCTTAAAAAGCGGAGTGACATGTGCAATTTTCCAATCCAGAGGGACAGTTCCTGAATCTAAAGAGCTTTGAAAGATTATAGTTAAGGCATCTGCAATGTGCTCACCTACTTCCTTTAAAACCCTGGGATGGAAACCACCTGGTCCTGGGGATTTGTCACTCTTTAGTGCTATTATTTTCTTCATTACTGTTGCTTTACTTATATTAATTTTATCGAGTCCCTGTCCCCGATTCAATATTAGTTTTCTTGGGATTTCTGGCATGCTGTCCTCTTTTTCTACTGTAAATACTGACGCAAAGTAATTGTTCAACATGTCCGCCATTTCCCCATTGTCAATGACAATATCCCCACTTTCAGTTTTTAAGGGGCCAACACTGCTCCTGACCGCCGTCCTTTTCCTAAAAGTTCTTCGTATTGGTTTTGATATCCCTTGCAAGTTTCTTTTCATATTCTCTTTTTGTAGCTCTTACTATCTGTTTTGTAACCCTTTGTTGATCTTTGTATCTTTCCCATTCGCCAGGATCTGTGCCATTTTTTGCCTTTTTGTATGCCCTTTCCTTATGTCTTATACTGTCCCTTACCTCTTTAGTTGTCCTTGGCTGTTTTTTTTGGCAAGTAGAGTTCTTGCTCCTCAGGGGTACAAACCGATTCTGTATCACGTTAAATATTTCTTTAAACATTTCCCACTGATCATCAGTCGTTTTACCCATTAACAGATTTGCCCAGTTTACTGTGGACAGTCTCTGTCTCATCCCATTGAAGTCGGCCTTACCCAAGTCTGGAATCTTCGCAGCTGATTCACTTTTTTTCCTTTCAAACACTACATTGAACTCGATCATGTTATGATCACTATTGGATAGATGTTCGCGTACAGTTAAGCCGTTAACTAAATCTGGTTCATTACTCATTACTAAATCTAGTATGGCTTGCCCCCTTGTTGCCTCTAGGATATACTTCTGTAGAAAACTATCCCGAACACACTCAAGAAATTCACTACCTTTGTGACAGTTGCTCGTCTGATTTTCCCAATCTATGTGAAGGTTAAAGTTCCCCATTAAGACCACTATGCCTTTCTTACACGCTTGTCTAATCTCTGCATTTATACAATCTAGCACTTCAGAGCTGCTGCCAGGGGTCCTATACACAATTCCCACAATAGTCTTAGATCCTTTCCTATTTCTCAATTCAACCCATAAGGTCTCTCTTGGCTGCTTACCTCTCGTTACATCCTCCTTTATCATTGAAGTGATTTCATCTCCAATCATTAAAGCTACTCCTCCCCCTCTTCCATTTTCGCGATCTCTCCTGTAACCCGGTATATTTAGTTCCCAATCCTGACCATCCTGCAGCCATGTCTCAGTAATAGCTATCATATCATGTCATACCCTCCAATTTGAATTTGAACCTGTAGTTCGTTTAATTTATTCCTTATACTCCGTGCGTTTGTACATAGAACTCTTAGTTGGGCCACACACCCTAGCCTGACCTTCAGCTTTGATGCTGGGTTAATCGCCTTACGCCTTCTAGTTTTCACTTTATCTGTAGTGCCTAAAGTACACTTTCCGCTGCTCTACGCTTTTCCCTTTCACTTGTTCTTGAACAACTGTTTGTACTATTTGTATTGTAGATTTCCCCTGGGTCTTCCCCTCTCTTGCTGCTCTCAACTTTACTCCCTTCTGACTCCCCGCTCAGGTTCCCATCCCCCTGCCACTCTTGTTTAAACCTTCTCCAACAGCACTAGCAAACACCCCCGCAAGGACATTGGTCCCAGTCCCTCTCTTGTTATCCCATGGGCTTTTACCTTTCTGACCAGTCTGCCATGTGGGACCCTGTCAAATGCCTTACTAAAATCCATGTAGACAACATCCACTGCACTACCCTCATCAATCCTCTTTGTCACTTCCTCAAAGAATTCAATCAGATTTGTAAGGCATGATCTTCCCTGAACAAATCTGTTGACCGGAAGTCACCGGTTAACGGTTTTGGCTTAGTACACAGAGGAAGAGTCAATTCTCTCTTAATTCTCAATTCGCTTTATTAACGTTATTAAATCATGTACATACTGCTTATATGTCTAGTTCGATATAGGCATGCAGTTTACAGCAGGTTATACAGTTTTATACTCAAACTAGGATTTAAACGCACACCCACTAGCTTTCCCTGACTAACACTCCCTGAGTATTAGGATTTAAAAGCACACCCACTAGATTTCCCTGACGAACACTCCGAGTGGTCACAGAATAGAAAGGATATTATATTACCCAGAAAGGAGAGATACTGCTGGCCAGGCAATTCTCTCTCTCACTCCCGACGTCGTCTCTACGTCCCTACTGTTAATTATAAGAATATTGGAGATAGTGAAAAGGCTGTTTTACTGGTGGAGGCAGAATGTCATATGATGAAACCTCCAGGAATACTCCCAACCAGAGTAGGCAACCCTAGGCGGAACACAGAGATCTCGGAGGGTTATAGGGCTGTAGGAGGTTACAGAGATAGGGAGGGGCGAGGCCATGGAGGGATTGGAAAACAAGGATGAGAATTTGAAAATGGAGGTTATCCTGGACCTGGAGCCAATGTAGGTCAGCGAGCATAGGGGTGATGGGTGAACAGGACTTGGTGCGAGTTAGGATATGAGCAGCAGGGTTTTGGATGAGCTCAAGTTTATGGGGGGTGGAAGATGGGAGGCCGGCCAGGAGAGCATTGGAGTAGTCAAATCTGGAGGTAACCAAGGCATGGACGAGGGTTTCAGCAGCAGATGAGCTGAGGCAGGGGTGGAGACGGGCGATGTTACGGAGTTGGAAATAGGTGGTTTTGATGATGGAGCAGATATGTGGTCGGCAGCTCAGCTCAGGGCCAAATAGGATGCCAAGATTCCGAACAGTTTGGTTCTGATCCATTCCCCAAACCCCTCTCCCCAGGAGGTCCCGTAATTCTTGTGTCTTGGTCGTGCTGCCTGTGGTTTGAGATGCACGATTAAAGATTGTAAACAGGCGGCAGGGATGTCTACAGCTCCTGTGGTATATAACTGCGAGTTGTTGTTGTTGTTGTTAAATCAATTGAAATGAAACAGGCCGTTAGCTATTTAGGTGCAGCTGAGTTAGAAGCAGGAAAAGTGTTTAATTTCGAACCAGCAGTAAGACTGATGGGGAAAGTGCCACTCAGCAGGGTCCCTTTTACTGGTCACTTTGAAAGAAAGCACTGTTAGGCCT
Organism: Heptranchias perlo; assembly: GCF_035084215.1. Lineage (NCBI taxonomy): Eukaryota > Metazoa > Chordata > Chondrichthyes > Hexanchiformes > Hexanchidae > Heptranchias > Heptranchias perlo. The sequence continues at coordinate 516,369 of NW_027139218.1, read as the reverse complement.
TGACTGGGAAGCTACTAGGATTTCCATTGCTATGGAGACCAGGCCTGAGGCCCAGGAAGCAAGAAGGTTTATTTAAATAAATGCAAGGTTCTGAGAGCTGCCCGCTGTGACTGTTATCCAATAAAAAGCGAAAGATCCCTACTCATGAATAAAATGTACAATTTACTATTTTAAATATTTATGTGCAGTGGATCTTTACTCAGCTTTGATGCCACGTGAGTTTGCGAAACGAGGCTATTTGGTCGATGGGCCAGTAAGAGCTTCGGCCAAGCCTCGATTCTTCACACTGTGGCCAGAATAAATCAGGCAGGAATTCTGTCTGGGAGGAGTCGGCAAACAGGGCAGAGACCTGAACCCAGATCCACTGTGATTCTGCCGCCTTTTGAAATTGTCATGAAGTCCTGATCCAGGAGAGTGCAGGCACTGCCAACGGTCCAGCAGATACTCTAGGAATCCCAGCAGATATGCACCTGATTTTAAGCAAACAGACGGGAATCTGTGCTGAGGGGTCGTTTGCCGTGACAATAGGAACAGCTAGAAATGCCATGTTGGGCGTGAGGCCCCTGACTCCCCCCATGGGCTGGGTGCTCCTACTGGGTCTCACCTATTATTTATTTGGCCCATCTCCGGATTTGGTGCCTTGGCCTGGTGAAAGCAGCAGGTGGTCGTTCCCTCCCAGACAAGCAATCAATCGCTGGGGCACCACCGAATGACTGGGCTCATCGTTTGAATGATTCCCCCACTTCTCCTGAGGTTGGTAACACTTGGTGGGATATTTCCCCCGCAGGCCCCGCTCCCCCGGCCTCTTCCCCCGCAGGCCCCGCTCCCCCGGCCTCTTCCCCCGCAGGCCCCGCTCCCCCGGCCTCTTCCCCCGCAGGCCCCGCTCCCCCGGCCTCTTCCCCCGCAGGCCCCGCTCCCCCGGCCTCTTCCCCCGCAGGCCCCGCTCCCCCGGCCTCTTCCCCCGCAGGCCCCGCTCCCCCGGCCTCTTCCCCCGCAGGCCCCTCTAAGGCAAGTATATCCTTCCTGAGATAAGGAGAACAAAACTGTATGCGATACCCCAGGTGAGGTCTCACCAAAGCCCTGTACAATTGTAGTAAGACTTCCTTACTCTTGTACTCCAACCCCCCTTGCAATAAAGGCCAACATTCCATTTGCTTTCCTAATTGCTTGCTGTACCTGCATGCTAACTTTTTGTGTTACTTGTACGAGGACACCCAAATCTCTCTGAACACCAACATTTAATAGTTTCTCACCATTCAAAAAATATTCTGTTTTTCTATTCTTCCTACCAAAGTGAATATTCTCACATTTCCCCACATTAAATTCCATCTGCCACTTTCTTGCCCACTCACTTAACCTGTCTATATCCCTTTGCAGACTCTTTGTGTCCTCCTCACAGCTTACTTTCCCACCTAACTTTGTATCGTCAGCAAACTTGGATACATTACACTCGGTCCCTTCATCTAAGTCATTAATATAGATTGTAAATAGCTGAGGCCCAAGCACTGATCCTTGTGGTATCCCACTAGTTATAGCCTGCCAACCTGAGAATGACCCATTTATCCCTACTCTCTGTTTTCTGTCCGTTAACCAATCCTCTATCCGTGCCAATATGTTAACCCCCAACTCCATGAGCCCTTATCTTGCTTAGCAGTCTTTTATGTGGCACCTTATCGAATGCTTTTTGAAAACTCAAATATACGACATCCACTGGTTCCCCTTTATCTAACCTCTGCTCATTACATCCTCAAAAAACTCTAATAAATTTGTCAAACACGATTTCCCTTTCATAAAACCATGTTGACTCTGCCTAATCATATTATGATTTTCTAAGTGCCCTGTTACCAATTCCTTAATAATGGATTCCAGCATTTTCCCAATGACTGATGTCAGGCTAACTGGCCTGTAGTTCCCTTTTCTCTCTCTCCCTCCCTTTTCTCTCTCTCCCTCCCTTTTCTCTCTCTCCCTCCCTTTTCTCTCTCTCCCTCCCTTTTCTCTCTCTCCCTCCCTTTTCTCTCTCTCCCTCCCTTTTCTCTCTCTCCCTCCCTTTTCTCTCTCTCCCTCCCTTTTCTCTTTCTTTCTCTCTCTCTCTTTCTCTGTCTGTTTCTCTCTCCCTCTCTGTCTGTCTCTCTCCCCCTCTCTGTCTGTCTCTCTCCCCCTCTCTGTCTGTCTCTCTCCCCCTCTCTGTCTGTCTCTCTCTCCCTCTCTGTCTGTCTCTCTCTCCCTCTCTGTCTGTCTCTCTCTCCCTCTCTGTCTGTCTCTCTCTCCCTCTCTGTCTGTCTCTCTCTCCCTCTCTGTCTGTCTCTCTCTCCCTCTCTGTCTGTCTCTTTCTCTCTCTGTCTCTGTCTCTCTGTGTCTTTCTCTCTCTCTGTTCTACATCGAGTTACATCGAAACCACAGCACAGAAACAGGCCTTTCGGCCCAGTTGGTCCATGCCGGTCTTTGTGCTCCACATGAGCCTCCCTCCTTCATCTCACCTTATCAGCATATCCTTCTATTCCTTTCTCCCTCATGTGTTTATCTAGTTTCCCCATAAATGTATCTATACTATTCACCTCAACTACTCCTTGTGATAGCAAGTTCCACATTCCAACCACTCTCTGGGTAAAGAAGTTTCTCCTGAATTCCCGATTGGATTTATTAGCGACTATTTTATATTTTGGCCCCTAGTTCTGGTCTCCCCCACAAGTGGAAACATCTTCTCTATGTTTACCCTATAAAACCCTTTTCATTATCTTAAAGACCTCTATCAGGTCACCCCTCCGCCTTCTGTTTTCTGGAGAGAAGAACCCCAGCCTGTTCAGCCTTTCCCGATAAGTATATCTGTTCAGTTCTGGTATCATCTTGTGAATCTTTTTTGCACCTTCTCCAGTTCCCCTATATCCTTCTTAAAATATGGAGACCAGAACTGTTCGCAGTACTCTCCCAAGTGTGGCCTATACAAGTTTAATATAACTTCTCTGCTTTTCAATTCTATCCCTCTAGAAATGAACCCCAATGCTTGATTTGTCTTTTTTAATGACCTTATTAACTTGCGTTGCTACTTTTAGTGATTTGTGTATCTGTACCCCTAAATCCCTTTGCTCTTCTACCCCATTTAGGCTCTTATTATCCAAGCAGTTTGTGGCCTCCTTATTCTTCCGACCAAAATGCACCACCTCACACTTATCTATATTGAAATTCATTTGGCAATTACACGCCCATTCTGCAAGTTTATCAATGTCCTCTTGTATTTTGACGTATTCCTCCTTTATATTTATTACATTCTACATGGACTTTAGCAAAGCCTTTGACAAGGTACCGCATGGTAGGTTGTTACATAAGGTTAAATCTCACGGGATCCAAGGTGAGGTAGCCAATTGGATACAAAATTGAATTGACGACAGAAGACAGAGGGTGGTTGTAGAGGGTTGTTTTTCAAACTGGAGGCCTGTGACCAGCAGTGTGCCTCAGGGATCGGTGCTGGGTCCGCTGTTATTTGTTATTTATATTAATGATTTGGATGAGAATTTAGGAGGCATGGTTAGTAAGTTTGCAGATGACACCAAGATTGGTGGCATTGTGGACAGTGAAGAAGGTTATCTAGGATTGCAACGGGCTCTTGATAAATTGGGCCAGTGGGCCGATGAATGGCAGATGGAGTTTAATTTAGATAAATGTGAGGTGATGCATTTTGGTAGATCGAATCGAGCCAGGACCTACTCCGTTAATGGTAGGGCATTGGGGAGAGTTAGAGAACAAAGCGATCTAGGAGTACAGGTTCATAGCTCCTTGAAAGTGGAGTCACAGGTGGATAGGGTGGTGAAGAAGGCATTCAGCATGCTTGGTTTCATTGGTCAGAACATTGAATACAGGAGTTGGGATGTCTTATTGAAGTTGTACAAGACATTAGTAAGGCCACACTTGGAATACTGTGTACAGTTCTGGTCACCCTATTATAGAAAGGATATTATTAAACTAGAAAGAGTGCAGATAAGATTTACTAGGATGCTACCGGGACTTGATGGTTTGACTTATAGGGAAACGTTGGATAGACTGAGACTTTTTTCCCTGGAGAGTAGTAGGTTAAGGGGTGATCTTATGGAAGTCTATAAAATAATGAGGGGCATAGATAAGGTAGATAGTCAAAATCTTTTCCCAAAGGTAGGGGAGTCTATAACGAGGGGGCATAGATTTAAGGTGAGAGGGGAGAGATACAAAAGGGTCCAGAGGGGCAATTTTTTCACTCAAAGGGTGGTGAGTGTCTGGAACGAGCTGCCAGAGGCAGTAGTAGAGGCGGGTACAATTTTGTCTTTTAAAAAGCATTTGGACAGTTACATGGGTAAGATGGGTATAGAGGGATATGGGCCAAGTGCAGGCAATTGGGACTAGCTTAGTGGTATAAACTGGGCGACATGGACATGTTGGGCCGAAGGGCCTGTTTCCATGTTGTAAACTTCTATGATTCTACATCCCCCAATTTGGTGATGTCTGAAAATTTTGAAATTGTACTTCAGATTCCCAAATCCAAATTGTTAATGTAAATCCCAGCACCGATCCCTGTGGAACACCACTTCCCACCGTTTGCCAGTCTGAGTAGCTACCCTTAACCCCCACTCTCTGTTTTCTGCATGGTAGCCAGCTTGCTATCCATTCTGCTACCTGTCCTCTGACTCCACAGGTCTGATCTTAGACATGAGTCGACAATGTGGTATCTTATCAAAGGCCTTTTGAAAATCCAAATATATTACATCTTCTACATTACCTTTGTCTACTCTTTCTGTTACTTCTTCAAAGAATTCAATAAGTTTGGTCAAGCATGACCTTCTCTTCCGAAATCCGTGCATTTCATTCTTTATTATATTTTCGGTTTCTAGATGTTTTTCTGTTGCATCTTTGAGAAAAGTTCCATTATTTTTCCTACCATCGACGTTAAGCTAATTGGTCTTTAGTTCCCAGGACTTGTTCCATCTCCCTTTTTAAATATAGGAATCACATTACCTGTCCGCCAGTCCTCTGGCACTATTCCCTTTCCTAGTGAATTTTTATATATATGTAATAGTGCCTCTGCTTTCTATTTTTTTTATTTGTTCATGGGATGTGGGCGTTGCTGGCGAGGCCGGCATTTTTTCCCATCCCGAATTGCCCTTGAGAAGGTGGTGGTGAGCCGCCTTCTTGAACTGCTGCAGTCCGTGTGGTGAAGGTTCTCCCACAGTGCTGTTAGGAAGGGAGTTCCTGAATTTGACCCAGTGACTATCAGGAACGGCGATATATTTCCAAGTCGGGATGGTGTGTGACTTGGTGGGGAACGTGTAGGTGGTGTTGTTCCCATGTGCTTGCTGCTCTTGTCCTTCTAGGTGGTAGAGGTCGCGGGTTTGGAAGGTGCTGTCGAAGAAGCCTTGGCGAGTTGCTGCAGTGCATCCTGTGAATGGTACACACTGCAGCCACAGTGCGCCGGTGGTGAAGGGAGTGAATGTTTAGGGTGGTGGATGGGGTGCCAATCAAGCGGGCTGCTTTGTCCTGGATGGTGTTGAGCTTCTTGAGTGTTGTTGGAGCTGCACTCATCCAGGCAAGTGGAGGGTATTCCATCACACTCCTGACTTATGCCTTGTAGATGGTGGAAAGGCTTTGGGGAGTCAGGAGGTGAGTCACTCACTGCAGAATACCCAGTCTCTGACCTGCTCTCGTAGCCACAGTATTTATATGGCTGGTCCAGATAAGTTTCTGGTCAATGGTGACCCCCAGGATGGTGATGGTAATGCCGTTGAATGTCAAGGGGAGGTGGTTAGATTCTCTCTTGTTGGAGATGGTCATTGCCTGGCACTTATCTGGCGCGAATGTTACTTGCCACTTATGAGCCCAAGCCTGGATGTTGTCCAGGTCTTGCTGCATGCGGGCTCGGACTCCTTCATTATTTGAGGGGTTGCGAATGGAACTGAACACTGTGCGATCATCAGCGAACATCCCCATTTCTGACCTTATGCTGGAGGGAAGGGCATTGATGAAGCAGCTGAAGATGGTTGGGCAGAGGACACTGCCCTGAGGAACTCCTGCAGCAATGTCCTGGGGCTGAGATGACTGGCCTCCAACAACCACTACCATCTTCCTTTGTGCTAGGTATGACTCTAGCCACTGGAGAGTTTTCCCCCTGATTCCCATTGATTTCAATTTAACTAGGGCTCCTTGGTGCCACACTCGGTCAAATGCTGCCTTGATGTCAAGGGCAGTCACTCTCACCTCACCTCTGGAATTGCGCTCTTTTGTCCATTTTTGAACCAAGGCTGTAATGAGGTCTGGAGCCGAGTGGTCCTGGTGGAACCCAAACTGAGCATCGGTGAGCAGGTTATTGGTGAGTAAGTGCTGCTTGATAGCACTGTCGACGACACCTTCCATCACTTTGCTGATGATTGAGAGTAGACTGATGGGGCGGTAATTGGCCGGATTGGATTTGTCCTGCTTTTTGTGGACAGGACATACCTGGGCAATTTTCCACATTTTCGGGTAGATGCCGATGTTGTAGCTGTACTGGAACAGCTTGGCTAGAGCCGCGGCCTGTTCTGGAGCACAAGTCTTCAGCACTACAGCTGGGATGTTGTCGGGGCCCATAGCCTTTGCTGTATCCAGTGCACTCAGCCGTTTCTTGATATCACGTGGAGTGAATCGAATTGGTTGAAGACTGGCTTCTGTGATGGTGGGGATATCGGGAGGAGGCCGAGATGGATCATCCACTCGGCACTTCTGGCTGAAGATGGTTGCAAACACTTCAGCCTCGTCTTTTGCACTCACATGCTGGACTCCGTCATTATTGAGGATGGGGATGTTTGCAGAGCCTCCTCCTCCCGTTAGTTGTTTAATTGTCCACCACCATTTACGACTGGATGTGGCAGGACTGCAGAGCTTTGATCTGATCCGTTGGTTGTGGAATCGCTTAGCTCTGTCTATAGCATGTTGCTTCCGCTGTTTAGCATGCATGTAGTCCTGAGTTGTAGCTTCACCAGGTTGGCACCTCATTTTTAGGTACGCCTGGTGCTGCTCCTGGCATGCTCTTCTACACTCCTCATTGAACCAGGGTTGATCCCCTGGCTTGTTGGTAATGGTAGAGTGAGGAATATGCCGGGCCATGAGGTTACAGATTGTGCTGGAATACAATTCTGCTGCTGCTGATGGCCCACAGCGCCTCATGGATGCCCAGTTGTGTGCTGCTCGATCTGTTCTGAATCTATCCCATTTCGCACGGTTGTCTTCCCTAACTCTTTTAATATGCGCAGATGTAATCCATCCGGCCCAGGGGTTTTATCCTCTCTAAGTTTGATTAGTTTATCAATTATCCCCTCCCTTTCTATCACAAATGTTCTAGTCTTTTTATTCTCTTCTTCTAATGTCCTGCCCACCATGTTAGTCTACCTGGTAAATACTGAGGCAAAGTAACTATTCAATATTTCTGCCATTTCGCTGTCATTACCTGTGAGTTTATCGTGTGTATCCCTTTGTGGCCCTATCCCTATCCTGATTTTTCTTTTGTTATTTATGTGTCTGTGGAATACTTTACTATTTCTTTTTATGTTCCTTGATAATTTCTCGCTGTCTCTCTCTGTCTGCTGTCTCTCTCTGTCTGCTGTCTCTCTCTGTCTGCTGTCTCTCTCTGTCTGCTGTCTCTCTCTGTCTGCTGTCTCTCTCTGTCTGCTGTCTCTCTCTCTCTTTTCTCTCTATCTCTGTCTCTCTCTATCTCTGTCTCTCGCGCGCTCGCCCTGTCTCTCTCGCTCTGCCTCTCCCTCTCTCTTGCTCTGTCTCTCCCTCTCTCTTGCTCTGTCTCTCCCTCTCTCTTGCTCTGTCTCTCCCTCTCTCTTGCTCTGTCTCTCCCTCTCTCTTGCTCTGTCTCTCTTGCTCTGTCTCTCTCTCGCTCTGTCTCTCTCTCGCTCTGTCTCTCTCTCGCTCTGTCTCTCCCTCGCACTCTGTCTCTCGCTCTCCCTCGCACTCTGTCTCTCGCTCTCCCTCGCACTCTGTCTCTCGCTCTCCCTCGCACTCTGTCTCTCGCTCTCCCTCGCACTCTGTCTCTCGCTCTCCCTCGCACTCTGTCTCTCGCTCTCCCTCGCACTCTGTCTCTCGCTCTCCCTCGCACTCTGTCTCTCGCTCTCCCTCGCACTCTGTCTCTCGCTCTCCCTCGCACTCTGTCTCTCGCTCTCCCTCGCACTCTGTCTCTCGCTCTCCCTCGCACTCTGTCTCTCGCTCTCCCTCGCACTCTGTCTCTCGCTCTCCCTCGCACTCTGTCTCTCGCTCTCCCTCGCACTCTGTCTCTCGCTCTCCCTCGCACTCTGTCTCTCGCTCTCCCTCGCACTCTGTCTCTCGCTCTCCCTCGCACTCTGTCTCTCGCTCTCCCTCGCACTCTGTCTCTCGCTCTCCCTCGCACTCTGTCTCTCGCTCTCCCTCGCACTCTGTCTCTCGCTCTCCCTCGCACTCTGTCTCTCGCTCTCCCTCGCACTCTGTCTCTCGCTCTCCCTCGCACTCTGTCTCTCGCTCTCCCTCGCACTCTGTCTCTCGCTCTCCCTCGCACTCTGTCTCTCGCTCTCCCTCGCACTCTGTCTCTCGCTCTCCCTCGCACTCTGTCTCTCGCTCTCCCTCGCACTCTGTCTCTCGCTCTCCCTCGCACTCTGTCTCTCGCTCTCCCTCGCACTCTGTCTCTCGCTCTCCCTCGCACTCTGTCTCTCGCTCTCCCTCGCACTCTGTCTCTCGCTCTCCCTCGCACTCTGTCTCTCGCTCTCCCTCGCACTCTGTCTCTCGCTCTCCCTCGCACTCTGTCTCTCGCTCTCCCTCGCACTCTGTCTCTCGCTCTCCCTCGCACTCTGTCTCTCGCTCTCCCTCGCACTCTGTCTCTCGCTCTCCCTCGCACTCTGTCTCTCGCTCTCCCTCGCACTCTGTCTCTCGCTCTCCCTCGCACTCTGTCTCTCGCTCTCCCTCGCACTCTGTCTCTCGCTCTCCCTCGCACTCTGTCTCTCGCTCTCCCTCGCACTCTCTCGGCCTTTCTCTCGGCCTTTCTCTCGCTCGGTCTCTTGCTTGCTCTGTCTCTGCCTGTCTCTCTCCTCCCGTCTGTGTCTCTCGTGCTCTCCCCTCCCTTCTCTCTTGCTGCAGGAATTGCTGATGTGATTTTACTGGTGAAGGGTCCCTGTGGGGAGATGAGATTGATTCAATTAAAAGGCAGTAAAGAGCCTATTCAGCAAGCGGCATTGCGCTGGATGTAGATGGAACAAGGAAACCGGCAGGGGGATGGGAGGGGAGTTGTAGAATGAACAAAACTGTAGGAGGGGAGTTGAGTGGGGGAGGAGGCAGAGCAAGGGTAAAGGAGTTGGGCTGGCGGAGGGAACGCTGTCCCCACTGTGGGATAGATTTTAAACCTGCACATAACCCAAATTATAGATTTTAATCTCCATTGATTTCAAATCATTAAAGGAGTTGATCGGGTAGATGGAGAGAAACTATTTCCTCTGGTGGGAGAATCTAAAACAAGGAGGCAGAATTTTAAAATTAGAGCCAGGCCGATCAGGAGTTAAATCAGGAAGCAGTTTTTCACACAAAATGTAGTGTGGAATTCGCTCCCATGTAGAGCTGTGGATTCTGGGGGCCAATTGGAGCTTTCAAGACAGAGATCGATTTTTGTTTTAGGTAGAGTATTAAGGGACATGGAGCAAAGGGTGGAACATCAGAAATAGGAGCAGGAGTGGGCCGTACGGCCCCTCGAGCTGCTCCGCCATTCAATCAGATCATGGCCGATCTTCTACCTCAACTTCACTTTCCCGCCCGATCCCCGTAATCCTATGATTCCCTTTGTGTCCAAAAAGATTCCAAAAAGAGTTGAGGTGCAGATCAGCCATGACCTAATTGAATGGCGGAACAGGCTCGTGGGGCTGAATGGCCTCCTCTTGTACCGATGTTCCTATATTCCTATAAAACTTGTGGGACCCGTACCCCAGTGAGAGTCAGTGTCTGTGGGACCCGTACCCCAGTGAGAGTCAGTGTCTGTGGGACCCGTACCCCAGTGAGAGTCAGTGTGTGTGGGACCCGTACCCCAGTGAGAGTCAGTGTGTGTGGGACCCGTACCCCAGTGAGAGTCGGTGTGTGTGGGACCCGTACCCCAGTGAGAGTCAGTGTCTGTGGGACCCGTACCCCAGTGAGAGTCAGTGTCTGTGGGACCCGTACCCCAGTGAGAGTCGGTGTGTGTGGGACCCGTACCCCAGTGAGAGTCAGTATCTGTGGGACCCGTACCCCAGTGAGAGTCGGTGTCTGTGGGACCCGTACCCCAGTGAGAGTCGGTGTGTGTGGGACCCGTACCCCAGTGAGAGTCAGTGTCTGTGGGACCCGTACCCCAGTGAGAGTCAGTGTCTGTGGGACCCGTACCCCAGTGAGAGTCAGTGTCTGTGGGACCCGTACCCCAGTGAGAGTCAGTGTCTGTGGGACCCGTACCCCAGTGAGAGTCAGTGTCACTGATACTGGGAAACGGTTCCACAGACACTGACTCTCACTGGGGTATGGGTTTCACAGACACTGACTCTCACTTGGCCGCAGGTTCCACTAAGGTGACCACCCATCACGTTTGAGTTCAGACTGTTACTGGTGGCAGGCTATTCAACTGTGGGGACATCATAACTGGATCTTGCCTTCAACTGGTATCCAATGAGGAGGAGGGGGTGTGATTGTAATGGATAGGATTGTACAGGGGGTTTACGTTAATGCAGTTTTGTGTCACATTTTGAGGTGAGTAATGGATGTCTCTCTCATGTTCCCCCCACTCCACTGGTCTCATTGGATGTGGGGTAAGCAGTTGGGCCTCTTCTCAATGATTGGCATTTGGCATGGGAGGGGCTAAAGAGAGAGAGCGGAAACTGACTTCATTGTGGGTTTATAAAATCCCATCGGCAGTCGAGGGCATTTGGTATGGGCTTTGGCAAACTTTGGGATCATGCCCATACTGGGCACCAGGTGAAGGGTCGAGACCCACAGTGTACACTGCAACAGGTCACAAGCTTGTCCAAGCCATGGCTGAACAGAGGCTACACACATGCCCTCTGGAGAATTGACATTGGGAAGACTTGGCCTCTTCCCCTCTCTTTCTCCAAAGTGAGGCTGGTACAATTAAAGAGTGGTGTTAGATTATGGCTTTCGCCTGGTACTAGGCCCAATGAATCTTCTCAGGAAGCTCGAGGAAACTTAGCTTAGTCTATAAATCTCCTAGTCATCACCACGGCAACCAGCCTGAGGAAAACCTGAGACAGCGTGAAATACCATTCATCTGGAGCAGATTGGAACCTAAAATATTTAGCTAACAGCTTGAAGTTTTATGTTTGAGCTGAGGAGCTGGGCTGGCGGGCTGTCTGGGTAGGATTGTAATAAACAGCAGCTGGTTTCAATGTTCTTTAGAGGTGATTGTGAGGTTTAATTTATTTGTTAGCTGTGCCCTCTGACCCAAGCCTGTAGTGTGTCCAGTTCAATTGGCCTCACTCCCTGTACTCACCATTCATTCTCCAACACCTCCCCATCTCACACCAACATAGCCGTCAGCTTCAGTCAGTCGGGTCAGTTTAATGTCCAAAACTAGGAAGGGGGACAAGAGCAGCATGGAAGGCTGGTAGGGGACAGGTTAGAGATGGCAGAATAGGGGAGCGGGGACGAGACCGGGGTTCAGGATAAGAGGCAGGATGGGGCAGCGGCAGGGACAGGACTGTGTCAGGTGATGGTTTAGAGGCTGAGGGTAGGGTGACAGTGCAGAGTTGGACAGAATGTGATAGGGGTTGGGGCATGAGGTCAGATGCAATGGGATAAAGGTTGGGATTGGATGGATGGGATTTGGGTTGGGGTCAGATAAAATAGTAGGGTTTGGTTTGTTATCAGTTGGAATGGGGTTGGGGTCAGGATTGGGATTGGATGGAATGGGGTCTCTCTAGCACAGTATGTGTAATGGAGCTGTAAATATACGCAGCCTCAATAGTACCGCATGTGTAATGGAACTGTAAATTTATGCAGTCTCACCAGAACAGTACATGTAATTGAGCTGTAAATATACTCAGTATTACAAGCACAGTGTGTGTAATGGAGCTGTAAATATACTCAGTATTACAAGCACAGTGTGTGTAATGGAGCTGTAAATGTACTCAGTATTACTAGTACAGTGTGTGTAATGGAGCTGTAAATATACTCAGTATTACAAGCACAGTGTGTGTAATGGAGCTGTAAATATACGCGGTCTCACCAGAACAGTGTGTGTAATGGAGCTGTTAATATACGCGGTTTTAAAAAAAATATTTTTTATTTATTCTCGGGATGTGGGCGTTGCTGGCGAGGCCGGCATTTATTGCCCATCCCTAATTGCCCTCCAAGTGGTGCTCAATATGGAGGAGTACTGATTCATCAGCTGAGGGAGGATGGTAGGTAGTAACCAGCATAAGTTAGAATAAGGATAAAACCGGACGGACCACCCGGCATCGGACACGACAAAGGCAAACCAAGCCCAGTCGACCCTGCAAGGTCCTCCTCACTAACATCTGGCAACTTGTGCCAAAATTGGGAGAGCTGTCCCACAGACGAGTCAAGCAACAGCCTGACATAGCCATACTCACAGAATCATACCTTTCAGCCAACGTCCCAGACTCTTCCATCACCATCCCTGGGTATGTCCTGTCCCACCGGCAGGACAGACCCACCAGAGGTGGCGGTACAGTGATATACAGTCAGGAGGGAGTGGCCCTGGGAGTCCTCAACATTGACTCTGGACCCCATGAAATCTCATGGCATCAGGTCAAACATGGGCAAGGAAGCCTCCTGCTGATTACCACCTACCGCCCTCCCTCAGCTGACGAATCAGTCCTCCTCCATGTTGAACACCACTTGGAGGAAGCACTGAGGGTAGCAAGGACACAAAATATGCTCTGGGTGGGGGACTTCAATGTCCATCACCAAGAGTGGCTTGGTAGCACCACTACTGACCAAGCTGGCCGAGTCCTGAAGGACATAGCTGCCAGTCTGGGAAAAACTTATTTAACCTCGTCCTCACCAATCTACCTGTCGCAAATGCATCTGTCCATGACAGTATTAGTAGGAGTGACCACCGCACAGTCCTCGTGGAGACGAAGTCCCGTCTTCGCACTGAGGACACCATCCAACGTGTTGTGTGGCACTATCACCATGCTAAAGGGGTTGGATTCAGAACAGATCTAGCAGCTCAAAACTGGGCAACCATGAGGCGCTGTGGGCCATCAGCAGCAGCAGAATTGTATTCCAGCACAATCTGTAACCTCATGGCCCGTAGTATATTCCTCACTCTACCATTACTAACAAGCCAGGGGATCAACCCTGGTTCAATGAGGAGTGTAGAAGAGCATGCCAGGAGCAGCACCAGGCGTACTGAAAAATGAGGTGCCAACCTGGTGAAGTTACAACTCAGGACTACATGCATGCTAAACAGCGGAAGCAACATGCTATAGACAGAGCTAAGCGATTCCACAACCAACGGATCAGATCAAAGTTCTGCAGTCCTGCCACATCCAGTCGTGAATGGTGGTGGACAATTAAACAACTAACGGGAGCCATGATGTGGAGATGCCGGTGATGGACTGGGGTGGACAAATGTAAGGAATCTTACAACACCAGGTTATAGTCCAACAATTTTATTTTAAAAACCGATGCTCAGTTTGGGTTCTGCCAGGACCACTCGGCTCCAGACCTCATTACAGCCTTGGTCCAAACATGGACAAAAGAGCTGAATTCCAGAGGTGAGGTGAGAGTGACTGCCCTTGACATCAAGGCAGCATTTGACCGAGTGTGGCACCAAGGAGCCCGAGTAAAATTGAAGTCAATGGGAATCGGGGGAAAACTCTCCAGTGGCTGGAGTCATACCTAGCACAAAGGAAGATGGTAGTGGTTGTTGGAGGCCAATCATCTCAGCCCCAGGGCATTGCTGCAGGGGTTGCTCAGGGCAGTGTCCTGGGCCCAACCATCTTCAGCTGCTTCATCAATGACCTTCCCTCCATCATAAGGTCAGAAATGGGGATGTTCGCTGATGATTGCACAGTGTTCAGTTCCATTCGCAACCCCTCAGATAATGAAGCAGTCTGTGCCTGCATGCAGCAAGACCTGGACAACATCCAGGCTTGGCTGATAAGTGGCAAGTAACATTCGCACCAGACAAGTGCCAGGCAATGACCATCTCCAACAAAAGAGAGTTTAACCACCTCCCCTTGACGTTCAACGGCATTACCATCACCGAATGCCCCACCATCAACATCCTGGGGGTCGCCACTGACCTGAAACTTAACTGGACCAACCATATAAATAATGTGGCTACAAGAGCAGGTCAGAGGCTGGGTATTCTGCGGCGAGTGACTCACCTCCTGACTCCCCAAAGCCTTTCCACCATCTACAAGGCACAAGTCAGGAGTGTGATGGAATACTCTCCACTTGCCTGGATGAGTGCAGCTCCAACAACACTCAAGAAGCTCGACACCATGCAGGACAAAGCAGCCCGCTTGATTGGCACCCCATCCACTAACCCTAAACATTCACTCTCTTCACCACCAGTGCACAGTGGCTGCAGTGTGTACCATTCACAGGATGCACTGCAGCAACTCGCCAAGGCTTCTTCGACAGCACCTCCCAAACCCGCGATCTCTACCACCTAGAAGGACAAGAGCAGCAGCTACATGGGAACAACACCAACTGCACGTTCCCCTCCAAGTCACACACCATCCCGACTTGGAAATATATCGCCGTTCCTTCATCGTCACTGGGTCAAAATCCTGGAACTCCCTTCCTAACAGCACTGTGGGAGAACCTTCACCACACGGACTGCAGCGGTTCAAGAAGGCGGCTCACCACCACCTTCTCGAGGGCAATTAGGGATGGGCAATAAATGCCGGCCTCGCCAGCGACGCCCACATCCCATGAACGAATAAAAAAAATAATCAGCAGGAGGTTTCCTTGCCCTGTTTGACCTGTTGCCATGAGACTTCATGGGGTCCGGAGTCAATGGTGAGGACTCCCAGGGCCACTCCCTCCTGACTGTATACCACATTGCCACCACCTCTGTTGGGTCAGTCCTGATGGCGGAACAGGACATACCCAGGGATGGTGATGGGGGCTTCAAGACGATTTGGACAAGTTGAGTGAGTGGGCAAATATATGGCAGATGCAGGATAATGTGGATAAATGTGAAGTTATCCACTTCGGAAGGAAAAACAGAAAGGCAGAGTATTATTTAAATGGTGATAGATTGGGAAATGTTGATGTACAAAGGGACCTGGGTGTCCTTGTACACCAGCCACTGAAAGCAAACATGCAGGTGCAGCAAGCAGTTAGGAAGGCGAATGGTATGTTGGCCTTCATTGCAAGAGGATTTGAGTACAGGAGCAGGGATGTCTTACTGCAGTTATACAGGGCCTTGGTGAGACCACACCCGGAGTATTGTGTGCAGTTTTGGTCTCCTTACCTAAGAAAGAATATACTTGCCACAGAGGGAGTGCAGCGAAGGTTCACCAGACGGATTCCTGGGATGGCAGGACTGTCGTGTGAGGAGAGATTGGGTCGACTCGGCCTGTATTCACTCGAGTTTAGAAGAATGAGAGGGGATCTCATTGAAACATATAAAATTCTGACAGGGCTAGACAGACTGGATGCAGGGAGGATGTTTCCCCTGGCTGAGGGTTCCAGAACGAGGGGGCACAATCTCAGGATATGGGGAAGGACATTTAGGACTGAGATGAGAAGAAATTTCTTCACTCAGAGGGTGGTGAACCTGTGGAATTCTCTACCACAGAAGGCTGTGGAGACCAAGTCACTGAATATATTTAAGAAGGAGCGAGATAGATTTCTGCACACAAGAGGCATCAAGGGGTATGGGGAGAGAGCGGGAATATGGTATTGAGATAGAGGATCAGCCATGATCATATTGAATGGCGGAGCAGGATCGAAGGGCCGAATGGCCTACTCCCGCTCCTATTTTCTATGTTTCTAAACTTGGATACGTTGCACTCGGTCCCTTCATCTAAGTCATTAATATAGATTGTAACTAGCTGAGACCCAGGCACTGATCCTTGCAGCACCCCACCAATTTCAGCCTGCCGACCTGAGAATGATCCGTTTATCCCGACTCTCTTCTGTCAGTTAACCAATCCTCTATCCATGCTAATATATCACCCCCAACCTCATGAGCCCTTATCTTGCATAACAACCTTTTATGTGGCACCTTATGAATAAGACCATAAGAGATAGGAGCCGGAGTAGGCCATTCGGCCCCTCAAGCCTGTTCCGCCATTTAATGAGATCCTGGCTGATCTGATTTTCATCTCAACTCCGCTTTCCTGCCTTTTCCCCATACCCTTTGACTCCCTTGCTGATCAAAGATTTGTCTAACTCAGCCTTGAATGTATTCAATGACTCAGCCTCCACAGCTTTTTTGGGTAAAGAATTCCAAAGATTCACGACCCTCTGGGAGAAGAAATTCCTCCTCATTTCCGTCTTAAACGGGCGACCCCTTATTCTGAGACTATGCCCCCTAGTTTTAGATTCCTCCATGAGGGGTAACATCCTCTCAGCATCTACCCTATTGAGTCATAGGAACAAAGGAACAGGAGTCGGCCATTCAGCCCCTCGTGCCTGCTCTGCCATTTGATAAGACCATGGCTGATCTGTGATCTAACTCCATATACCTGCCTTTGGCCCATATCCCTTAATATCTTTGGTTGCCAAAAAGCTATCTATCTCAGATTTAAATTTAGCAATTGAGCTAGTATCAATTGCCGTTTGCAGAAGAGAGTTCCAAACTTCTACAACCCTTTGTGTGTAGAAATGTTTTCTAATCTCACTCCTGAAAGGTCTGGCTCTAATTTTTAGACTGTGCCCCCTACTCCTAGAATCCCCAACCAGCGGAAATAGTTTCTCTCTATCCACCCTATCTGTTCCCCTTAATATTTTATAAACTTCGATCAGATCACCCCTTAACCTTCTAAAATCTAGAGAATACAACCCCAATTTGTGTAATCTCTCCTCGTAACTTAACCCTTGAAGTCCGGGTATCATTCTAGTAAACCTACGCTGCACTCCCTCCGGGGCCAATATGTCCTTCCAAAGGTGCGGTGCCCAGAACTGCTCACAGTACTCCAGGTGCGGTCTAACCAGGGTTTTGTATAGCTGCAGCATAACTTCTGCCCCCTTGTACTCTAGTCCTCTAGATATAAAGGCCAGCATTCCATTTGCCTTCTTGATTATTTTCTGCACCTGTTCATGACACTTCAATGATCGATGTACCTGAACCCCAAGGTCCCTTTGGCATCTGCTGTTTTTAACTTTTTACCATTTGGAAAGTTCCCTGTTCTATCCTTTTTTGATCCAAAGTGGATGACCTCACATTTGTCTACATTGAATTCCATTTGCCACAGTTTTGCCCATTCACCTAATCTATCAATATCGCTTTGTAATTTTATGTTTTCATCTACACTGCTTACAATGCCACCAATCTTTGTGTCATCGGCAAACTTAGATATGAGACTTTCTATGCCTTCATCTAAGTCGTTAATAAATATTGTGAATAATTGAGGCCCCAAGACAGATCCCTGCGGGACCCCACTAGTCACATCCTGCCAATGTGAGTACCTTCCCATTATCCCTACTCTCTGTCGCCTTTCGCTCAGCCAATTTCCTAACCAAGTCTGTACTTTTCCCTCGATTCCATGGGCTTCTGTCTTAGCTAACAGTCTCTTATGTGGGACCTTATCAAATGCCTTCTGGAAGTCCATATAAATAACATCCATTGACATTCCCCTGTCCACTACTTTAGTCACCTCTTCAAAAAATTCAATCAGATTTGTCAGGCACGACCTACCTTTCACAAATCCACGCTGGCTCTCTCTGATTAACTGAAAATTCTCGAGGTGTTCAGTCACCCTATCTTTAATTATAGACTCCACCATTTTCCCCACAACAGATGTTAGGCTAACTGGTCTATAATTCCCTGGTATCCCTCTCCTTTCTTAAAAAGTGGAGTGACATGTGCAATTTTCCAATCTAGAGGGACAGATCCTGAATCTAGAGAACTTTGAAAGATTATAGTTAAGGCATCTGCAATGTGCTCACCTACTTCCTTTAAAACCCTGGGATGGAAACCATCTGGTCCCCTCAGAATCTTGTATGTTTCAATAAGATCTCCTCTCATTCTTCTAAACTCCAATGAGTATAGACCCAACCTGTTCAATCTTTCCTCATAAAACAACCCTTCCGTACCCGGAATCAACCTAGTGAATCTTCTCTGAACTGCCTCCAATGCAAGTATGACCTTCCTTAAATAAGGGCACCAGAACTGTATGCAGTACTCCAGATGTGGTCTCACCAGCATCCTGTACAGTTGTAGCATGACTTCCCTGCTTTTATACTCTCTCCCCCTGGAAATAAAGGCCAATATTCCGTTTGCCTTCCGGATTACCTGCTGCACCTGTATGATGACTTTTTGTGTTTCATGTACGAGGACACCCAGATCCTTCTTTACCGCAGCATTTTGTAGTATTTCTCCATTCAAATAATATTTTGCTTTTTTATTTTTCCTCCCAAAGTGGATGACTTCACATTTTCCCACATTATATTCCATCTGCCAAATATTTGCCCATTTGCTTAACCTGTCGATATCCCTTTGCAGACCCTTTGTGTCTTCACCGCAACTTGCTTTTCCACCTATCTTTGTATCATCAGCAAATTTGGCCACAAGACACTCTGTTCCTTCATCCAAGTCATTGATGTATATTGTAAATAGTTGAGGCCCCAGCACTGAGCCCTGCGGCACCCCACTAGTTACAGATTGACATTTTGAAAATGACCCCTTTATCCCGACTCTTTGTTTTCTGTTAGTTAGCCAATCCTCTATCCACGCCAGCTCTTATCTTGTGGAGTAATCTTTTATGTGGCACCTTATCGAATGCCTTTTGGAAATCCAAATATACTGCATCCATTGGTTCCACTTTATCCACCCTGCCCGTTACTTCCTCAAAGAACTCTAATAAATTTGTCAGACACAATTTCCCCTTCATAAAACCATGTTGACTTTCCTTGATTGTATTATGAGTCTCCAAATGTCCGGCTGCTACTTCCTTAATAATGGATTCTAGTATTTTCCCAATGACAGATGTTTGGCTAACTGTTCTATAGTTACCTGCTTTCTGTCTCGCTTCCTTCTTGAATAGGGGTGTTACATTTGCGGTTTTCTAATCCGCTGGGACCTTTCCAGAATCTCGTGAATTCTGGGAGATTACAAGCAATGCATCCACTATCTCTGTAGCCACTTCCTTCAAGACCCTCGGATGCAAGCCATTAGGTCCAGGGGACTTGTCAGCCTTTAGACCCATTAGTTTACCTAGTACTTTTTCTCTAGTGATAGTGATTGCTTTTAGTTTCTCCCTCCACTTTGCCCCTTGATTTTCTACTATTATTGGTATATTATTAGTGTCTTCTACTGTGACGAGAGATACAAAATATCTGTTCAATTCCTCTGCCATTTCCTTGTTTTCCATTATTATTTCCCCAGTCTCATTCTCTAAGGGACCAATGTTTACTTTAGCTACCCTCTTCTTTTTTATATACTTATAGAAGCTTTTACTGTCAGTTTTTATATTTCTTGCTAGTTTACTCTCATAATTTATTTTCTCCCTCTTTGTTATTCTTTTAGTCATCCTTTGCTGGTTTTTAAAGTTTTCCCAGTGCGTTTTGAAAATCCAAATATACGACATCCGCTGGTTCCCCTTTATCATCATAGTACATCATAGAAGTTACAACAGGGAAACAGGCCCCTCGGCCCAACATGTCCATGTTGCCCAGTTTATACCACTAAGCTAGTCCCAATTGCCTGCACTTGGCCCATATCCCTCTATACCCATCTTACCCATGTAACTGTCCAAATGCTTTTTAAAAGACAAAATTGTACCCGCCTCTACTACTGCCTCTGGCAGCTCGTTCCAGACACTCACTACCCTTTGAGTGAAAAAATTGCCCCTCTGGACCCTTTTGTATCTCTCCCCTCTCACCTTAAATCTATGCCCCCTCGTTATAGACTCCCCTACCTTTGGGAAAAGATTTTGACTATCTACCTTATCTATGCCCCTCATTATTTTATAGACTTCCATAAGATCACCCCTAAACCTCCTACTCTCCAGGGAAAAAAGTCTCAGTCGATCCAACCTCTCCCTATAAGTCAAACCATCAAGTCCCGGTAGCATCCTAGTAAATATTTTCTGCACTCTTTCTAGTTTAATAATATCCTTTCTATAATAGGGTGACCAGAACTGTACACAGTATTCCAAGTGTGGCCCTGCTAGTTACATCCTCAAATATCTCCAATAAATTTGTCAAACAGCGGTACCTTATCGAAGGCCTTTTGAAAATCCAAATGTATTACATCTACTGCATTACCCTTGTCTACCCTTTCGGTTACTCCTTCAAAGAATTCAATTAGGTTGGTTAAACATGACCTTCCCTTTTGAAATCTGTGCTGACTATTCTTTATTATATTTTAGATTTCCAGATGTTTTTCTATTACATCATTGAATAAGGATTCCATTATCTTTCCTACCACCGACGTTAAGCTAACTGGTCTACAGTTTCCTGGACTCGTTCTCTCTCCCTTTTTAAATATTGGAATCACATTATCTGTCCACCTGTCCTCTGGCACTATTCCCTTTTCCAATGAATTTTTCTATATATGTAATAGTGCCTCTACTATCTCTTCCCTCACTTCTTTTAATTTGCCATCCATCTGGACCGGGGTTTTATCCTCTCTAAGTTTGATTAGTTTATCAATTATCTCCCTCCTTTCTATCTTAAATGTCTTTATATCTTTTTCGATCTCTTCTTCGAATGTCCTGCCCACCATGTTAGTCTTCCTGGTAAATACTGAGGCAAAGTAGATGTTCAATATCATAGAAAGTTATGGCACAGAAGAAGGCCATTCGGCCCATCGTGTCCGTGCCGTCCGAAAAAGAGCTTTTCAGCTTAATCCCACTTTCCAGCCCTTGGTCCGTAGCCTTGTAGGTTACGGCATTTCAATCACACATGCAAGTACTTTTTAAATAGGTTGAGGGTTTTTTTTATTCGTTCATGTGATTTGGGCGTCGCTGGCAAGGCCAGCATTTGTTGCCTGTCCCTAATTGCCCTTGAGAAGATGGTGGTGAGCCGCCTTCTTGAACCGCTGCAGTCCGTGTGGTGACGGTTCTCCCACAGTGCTGTTAGGAAGGGAGTTCAAGGATTTTGACTCAGCGACGATGAAGGAACGGCGATATATTTCCAAGTAGGGGCGGTGTGTGACTTGGAGGGGAACGTGCAGGTGGTGTTGTCCCCATGTGCCTGCTGCCCTTGTCGTTCCAGGTGGTAGAGATCGCGGGTTTGGGAGGTGCTGTCGAAGAAGCCTTGGCGAGTTGCTGCAGTGTATCCTGTGGATGGTGCACACTGCAGCCACTGTGCGCCGGTGGTGAAGGGAGTGAATGTTTCGGGTGGTGGATGGGGTGCCAATCAAGCAGGCTGCTTTGTCCTGGATGGTGTCGAGCTTCTTGAGTGTTGTTGGAGCTGCACTCATCCAAGCAAGTGGAGAGTATTCCATCACACTCCTGACTTGTGCCTTGTAGATGGTGTAAAGGGTTTGGGGAGCCAGGAGTTGAGTCACTCACCGCAGAATACCCAGCCTCTGACCTGCTCTTGTAGCCACAGTATTTATGTGGGTGGTCCAGTTAAGTTTCTGGTCAATGGTGACCCCCAGGATGTTGAATGTGGGGGATTCGGCGATGGTAATGCCGTTGAATGTCAAGGGGAGGTGGTTAGACACTCTCTTGTTGGAGATGGTCATTGCCTGGCACGAATGTTACTTACTACTTATCAGCCCAAGCCTGGATGTTGTCCAGGTCTTGCTGCATGCGGGCACGGACTGCTTCATTATCTGAGGGGTTACGAATGGAACTGAACACTGTGCAATCATCAGCGAACATCCCCATTTCTGACCTTATGATGGAGGGAAGTTCATTGATGAAGCAGCTGAAGATGTTTTGGCCTAGGACACTGCCCTGAGGAACTCCTGCAGCAATGTCCTGTGGCTGAGATAATTGGCTTCCAACAACCACTAACCATCTTCCTTTGTGCTAGGTATGACTCCAGCCAATGGAGAGTTTTCCCCCGATTCCCATTGACTTCAACTTAATATCTTGATATCACGTGGAGTGAATCAAATTGGCTGAAGACTGGCTTCTGTGATGGTTGGGATATCGGGAGGAGGCCGAGATGGATCATCCACTCGGCACTTCTGGCTGAAGATGGTTGCAAGCGCTTCAGCCTTGTCTTTTGCACTCATGTGCTGGACTCCGCAATCATTGAGGATGGGGATGTTTGCAGAGCCTCCTCCTCCCGTTAGTTGTTTAATTGTCCACCACCATTCACGACTGGATGTGGCAGGACTGCAGAGCTTTGATCTGATCCGTTGGTTGTGGAATCGCTTAGCTCTGTCTATAGCATGTTGCTTCCTCTGTTTAGCATGCGTGTCGTCCTGAGTCAGGTTGGCACCTCATTTTTAGGTACGCCTGGTGCTGCTCCTATCATGCTCTTCTGCACTCCTCATTGAACCAGGGTTGATCCCCTGGCTTGTTGGTGATGGTGGAGTGAGGAATATGCCGGGCCATGAGGTTACAGATTGTGGTGGAATACAATTCTGCTGCTGATGGCCCACAGTGCCTCATGGGTGCCCAGTTTTGAATCTCTCCCATTTAGCACGGTGATAGTGCCACACAATGCTTTGGATGGTGTCCTCAGTGCGAAGACGGGACTTCGTCTCCACGAGGACTATGCAGTGGTCACTCCTACCAATACTGTCATGGACAGATGCATCTGCGACAGGTGGATTGGTGAGGATCAGGTCAAGTAGGTTTTTCCCTTGTGTTGGTTTGCTCACCACCTGCTGCAGGCCCAGTCTGGCAGCTATGTTCTTCAGGACTCGGCCAGCTTGGTCAGCAGTGGTGCTACCGAGCCACTCTTGGTGATGGACATTGAAGTCCCCCAACCAGAGTACATTCTGTGCCCTTGCTGCCCTCAGTGCTTCCTCCAAGTGGTGCTCAACATGGAGGAGGACTGATTCATCAGCTGAGGGAGGGCGGTAGGTGGTAATCAATGGGAGGTTTCCTTGCCCATGTTTGACCTGATGCCATGAGATTTCATGGGGTTCGGAGTCAATGTTGAGGACTCCCAGGGCCACTCCCTCCTGACTGTATATCACTGTACCGCCATCTCTGGTTGGTCTGTCCTGCCAGTGGGACAGGACATACCCTGGGATGGTGATGGAAGACTCTGGGACGTTGGCTGAAAGGTATGATTCTGTGAGTATGGCTATGTTCGGCTGTTGCTGGACTCGTCTGTGGGACAGCTCTCCCAATTTTGGCACAAGTCCCCAGATGTTAGTGAGGAGGACTTTGCAGGGTCGACTGGGCTTGGTTTGCCTTTGTCGTGTCCGGTGCCTAGTGGTCCAATGCCGGGTGGTCCGTCTGGTTTTATTGTTATTATGACTTTTGCGTAGCGAGATTTTACAACTGAGTGGCTCGCTCGGCCATTTCAGAATCAACCACATTGCTGTGGGTCTGGAGTCACATTTAGGCCAGACCGGGTAAGGACGGTAGGTTTCCTTCCCTAAAGGACATTAGTGAACCAGATGGGTTTTTACAACAATCCGGTAGTTTCACGGCCACCATTACTGATACTAGTATTTTAATTCCAGATTTTTTTTGATTTAATTAATTGAATTTAAATTCGCCAGCTGCCGTGGCGGGATTTGAACTCATGACTCCGGATTTTAGTCCGGGCCTCAGGGATTACTAGTCCAGTAACATAACCACTATGCTACCGTATTGTGTGCAGTTTTGTTCTCCTTACCTAAGAAAGGATATCCTTGCCATCGAGGGAGTGCAGCGAAGGTTCCCCAGACTGATTCCTGGGATGGCAAGACTGTCGTGTGAGGAGAGATTGGGTCGACTCGGCCTGTATTCACTCGAGTTTAGAAGAATGGGAGGGGATCTCATTGAAACATATAAAATTCTGACAGGGCTAGACAGACTGGATGCAGGGAGGATGTTTCCCCTGGCTGGGGGGTCCAGAACGAGGGGGCACAGTCTCAGGATATGGGGTAGGACATTTAGCGGGGGGACTGAGATGAGGAGAAATTTCTTCACTCAGAGGGTGGTGAACCTGTGGAATTCTCTACCACACAAGGCTGTGGAGGCCAAGTCACTGAATATATTGAAGAAGGAGCTAGATAGATTTCTATACACAAAAGGCATCAAGGGGTATGGGGAGAGAGCGGGAATATGGTATTGAGATAGAGGGTCAGCCATGATCATATTGAATGGCGTAGCAGGCTCGAAGGGCCGAATGGCCTACTCCTGTTCCTATTTTCTATGTTTCTATGCGGCACTTTATCAAATGCCTTTTGAAAGTCCATATACACCACAACAACTGCATTGCCCTCATCTACTCTCTCTCTTACCTCATCAAAAAACTCTATCAGGTTAGTTGAACACGATTTGCCTTTAACAAATCCACGCTGACTTTCCCTAATCAATCCACATTAGTCCAAGTGACTGTTAATTCTGTCCCGGATTATCGTTTCTAAAAATTTCCCTACCACAGAGGTTAAACTGACTGGCCTATAGTTGCTGTGTTTATCCTTGCACCATTTTTTGAACAAGGGTGTAACTTGGTGGTTAAATATGGCAATTAAAAAGGCATATGGGATACTTTCCTTTATTAGCCGTGGCATAGAATATAAGAGCAGGGAGGTTATGCTAGAACTGTATAAAACACTAGTTAGGCCACAGCTTGAGTACTGTGTACAGTTCTGGTCACATTACAGGAAAGATGTGATTGCACTGGAGAGGGTACTGAGGAGATTTACGAGGATGTTGCCAGGACTGGAGAATTTTAGCAATGAGGAAAGATTGGATAGGCCGGGGTTGTTTTCTTTGGAACAGAGGAGGCTGAGGGGAGATTTAATTGAGGTGTATAAAATTATGAGGGGTCTAGATAGAGTGGATAGGGAGGATCTATTTCCCTTAGCAGAGAGGTCAGTGACCAGAGGGCAGAGATTTAAAGTAATTGGTAGAAGGATTAGAGGGGAGCTGACGAGAATTTTTTCCCCCCAGAGGGTGGTGGGGTCTGGAACTCACTGCCTGAGAGGGTGGGAGAGGCAGAAACCCTCAACTCATTTCAAAAGTACCTGGATGTGCCCCTGAAGAGCCGAAACCTACAGGGCTACGGACCAAGTGCTGGAAAGTGGGATTAAGCTCGATAGCTCTTTTTCAGCCGGCACGGACACGATGGGCCGAATGACCTGTTTCTGTGCCGTAACTTTCAATGATTCAATCCACATGGATTCTGTTTCTATCCTTCTGTTAGTTATATCCCTTTTTATTCTGCCATTATGTTATCTCTAATCAGTACAGCTACTCCACAGCCCCTTCTTCCTTCACTATCCTTCCTGATTATTTTATAACCTGCAATGTTTCGTTGCCAGTCCTGTTCTTTATGTAGCCATGTGTCAGTTATTCCTACTATATCTGGTTCCTCACTGCAGATTACTGCCTCCAGTTCCCTCGTTTTATTTTAGATGCTGCGTACATTGTTGTCGAGGCAGTTTAATTCTTCTTTAACAGTTATTCCTTTTATTTTATTTTGAAAAGTCCTTTTATACTTCTGTTTTAAAACTGTATTTGTTCTTTGGCCGTTTATGTTATCTTTATTCCTTACTCTAGTCGGACCTTTACACTCATCTCCTGTTTCTTTTATCTTTAGGCTTTTGTTATTGCTGCCAGATCCTTCCCCCCATCTCACTAGTTTAAAGTCCTATCCACCGCCTATTTATCCTTTCCGCTCAGACTCTGGTCCCATTCCGGTTCAGCTCCTTCCTGTCCCAGTACTGGTGCCAGTGTCCCATGAAATGGACCCCCTCCTTCCCACACCTCTCTTTCAGCCACGCATTCACCTTTCTGATTTGCCTATTCCTGGGCCAATTAGCACGTGGCTCGAGTAGCAATCCCGAGATTACCACCTGTGAGGTCCTAGTTTTTAAATTTAGTTCCTAGCTTCTGATATTCTCTTAGCAGGACCTCCTCCTTGTTCTTCCGTATGTCACTGGTGCCGACGTGGACCAGGACAACTGGATCCTCCCCCTCCCTTTCCAAATTCCTCTCCAGTTGCTCCGAGATGTCCTTTGCCCTTGCACCAGGCAGGCAACACACCTCCTGGACTCTTGGTCGCGACTGCAGAGGACGCTATCTATCCCACTAATTATCGAATCCCCTATGACTACATCCTTTCTATTCACTCCTTCTCAAGGGCAATTTTTAAAAAATTATTCGTTCATGGGATGTGGGCGTCGCTGGCGAGGCCGGCATTTATTGCCCATCCCTAATTGCCCTTGAGAAGGTGGTGGTGAGCCGCCTTCTTGAACCGCTGCAGTCCGTGTGGTGAAGGTTCTCCCACAGTGCACTGTTGATGACACCTTCCATCACTTTGCTGATGATTGAGAGTAGACTGATGGGGCGGTAATTGGCCGGATTGGATTTGTCCTGCTTTTTGTGGACAGGACATACCTGGGCAATTTTCCACATTGTCGGGTAGATGCCAGTGTTGTGGCTGTACTGGAACAGTTTGGCTAGAGGCGCAGCTAGTTCTGGAGCACAAGTCTTCAGCACTACAGCCGGGATGTTGTCGGGGCCCATAGCCTTTGCTGTATCCAGTGCACTCAGCCGTTTCTTGATATCACGTGGAGTGAATCGAATTGGCTGAAGACTGGCTTCTGTGATGGTGGGGATATCGGGAGGAGGCCGAGATGGATCATCCACTCGGCACTTCTAGCTGAAGATGGTTGCAAACACTTCAGCCTTGTCTTTTGCACTCACGTGCTGGACTCCGCCATCATTGAGGGTGGGGATGTTTACAGAGCCTCTTCCTCCCATTAGTTTTTTATTAGGGATGGGCTATAAATGCTGGCCTTGCCAGTGATGCCCACATCCCATGAATGAATAAAAAAAGAAAACTGCCTCATGCTCCACGGTGCCATGGTTAGCATTCTGGGCATCCTCCCCGCAGCCTTCATCCTTATTCTCAAAGGGATCAAGGACCTCATCCTGTTGGATAGGACCAGTGTCTCCGAGACCTCCTTCTCTACCTCCCCCTCCCTTATGTGTTAGATTGTCTCTAACCTTACAGTACATGTAATGGAGCTGTAAATATACGCCGTCTGACTAGTACAGTAGGTGCAATGTTTGCCGTGTGATTGCCGTGTGTGTGCCATGAGTTGTACAGCTGGTCCGTGCCTGTAATCAGCAGCAGCCCCCGGCCATTAACAGCAAACCTCTCTCCCCATCCAATGCAAACAGGCTCCAGCTCACACCT
This sequence comes from Heptranchias perlo, assembly GCF_035084215.1. Taxonomy (NCBI): domain Eukaryota; kingdom Metazoa; phylum Chordata; class Chondrichthyes; order Hexanchiformes; family Hexanchidae; genus Heptranchias; species Heptranchias perlo. The sequence continues at coordinate 488,952 of NW_027139218.1, read as the reverse complement.
TTCAGGCAGAAACACATCATCACCGGCCGATCCCTCCAATGATCCCGTGTCGCTGAATGGCGGGAGGGAGGGGCTCGAGTGACCTCCTTTGAGGAGAAATAGTCAATTTACTTCCAAAATAGAAAGAAAGCAGAGACTCTGAAAGATGAGCAGAATTTCAGGGGGACGAATGATGACGAACTCGGTCTGTGCCTGGTTTTGGGGAGATTCCTCTGGTGCCTCTTAATATTTGGAACATAACGTGGGAATCACTGACGAAAAAGGATGGAGGTCCTTCTCAATGATAATGAATTTCTTGACTAATCATAGTGATCAATCTCTATCAATGAGTCTACAACAGACCCAGACACGAGGTGAGGAAACCCCCAGTGGGGGAGAGCTTTGGGAACCATAGGTCCAAAGTCACCTGTTCCTCCCGAGCCTGTTACACTCACCACACGTCGTGTCTCAAATTACTCAGATACTGGATCCTGAAATATTATTTTCTGAAAGAAATCTCTCTAATTTGCACTTGAATGAATCAATACTAACTGTTCCCCCCCCCCCCCCCGTCTCCCTCGGGACCCTGTTCCATAGATTAATCACTCGCTCACTGAAATAATGTTTCTGCAGATTAGTTTTGAATTTACCTCCTTCAAACGCAGGCCGTGTCCTCTGGTTCTACTGTTCTGGACAAGGTGAAACAGCTTGTTGTGGTCCCCCCACTTCCACCCCCCAAGCCGAGGCTCAAACATGAGGAAGAGTCACTTGGACCCTGTGTCCCAACAAGGTGTGGGGGAGTTGGGGGGGAATAAGATAGAAGAATCATAGAATGGTTACAGCAAAGGAGGCTGTAGCCTTGCAAATTTTTTCCCTCCAAGTATTTATCCAATTCCTTTTTGAAAGCTGCGATTGAATCTTCTTCCACCGCCCTATCAGGCAGCGCATTCCAGATCAGAACCACTCGCTGCGTAAAAAGTTTCTCCTCATGTCGCCTTTGGATCTTTTGCCAATCACCTTAAATCTGTGTCCTCTGATTCTCGACCCTTCCGCCAATAGGAAAGTTTCTTTTATTTACTTTATTGTGTATATGGACTTTCGAAAGGTGTTTGATAAAGTGCCGCACGGTTGGCTTATCATCAAGATTGCAGCCCATGGAATAAAGGAGACAATAGCAACATGGATACAGAATTGGCTAAGGGACAGGAAACAGAGAGTAGTGGTGAACGGTTGTTTTTCGGACTGGAGGGAGGTGTACAGTGGTGTTCCCCAGGGGTCGGTGCTGGGACCACTGCTTTTCTTGATATATATTAATGACTTGGGTGTACAGGGCACAATTTCCAAATTTGAAGATGGCACAAAACTTGGAAGGGTAGTAAATAGTGAGGAGGATAGTGATAGACTTCAAGAGGATATAGACAGGCTGGTGGAATGGGCGGACACGTGGCAGATGAAATTTAAAGCAGAAAAATGTGAAGTGATACATTTCGGTAGGAAGAACGAGGAGAGGCAATATAAACTAGAGGGCACAATTCTAAGAGGTACAGGAACAAAGAGATCTGGGGGTATATGTGCACAAATTGTTGAAGGTGGCAGGGCAGGTTGAGAAAGCGGTTAAAAAAGCATACGGGATCCTGGGCTTTATAAATGAAGACATAGAGTACAAAAGCATGGAAGTCATGAACCTTTATAAAACACTGGTTCAGCCACAACTGGAGTATTGTGTCCAGTTCTGGGCACCGCACTTTAGGAAAGATCTGAAGGCCTTAGAGAAGGTGCAGAGGAGATTTACTAGAATGATTCCAGGGATGAGGGACTTTAGTTACGTGGATAGACTGGAGAAGCTGGAATTGTTCTCCTTGGAACAGAGACAGTTGCGAGGAGATTTGATAGTGGTATTCTCTATATTGATTGGACAAATCAAATTGGCGAAAGTAGCCCTGAGGATGAGTTCATAGAGTGTATTCAGGACGGTTTCTTAGAACAATACATTGTGGAACCAACCAGGGCCATTTTAGATCTGATAATGGGTAATGAAACAGGATTAATGACCTCAAAGTAAAGGATCCCTGAGGAAACAGTGATCATAATATGATAGAATTTCACATCTAGTTTGAGAGTGAGGATCTTGGATCTGAAACTACTGTATTAAACATAAATAAGGGCAATTATAATGGTATGAGGACAGAGTTGGCTAAAGTGGACTGGGAAAACAGATTAAAAGGTGTGACTGTGGATAAGCAGTGGCAGACATTTAAAAAGATATTTTCTGACTCTCAACAAAAATATATCCCAGTAAGGAGGAAAGACTCCATGTGTACCAGCCTTGGCTAACTAAGGAAGTTAAGGATGGTATCAAGTTAAAAGAAAAGGCATACAACGTGGCAAAGATTAGTGGTAAGCCTGGAGATCGGGAAAACTTTAGAAACCAGCAAAGGAGGACTAAAAAAGTAATAATGAGGGAGAAAATAAATTATGAGAGTAAACTAGCAAGAAATATAAAAACTGACGAAGAGCTTTTACAAGTGTGTAAAAATGATGTGGAGATGCCGGTGACGGACTGGGGTGGACAAATGTAAGGAATCTTACAACACCAGGTTATAGTCCAACAATTTTATTTTAAGCTTTCGGAGATTATCTCCTTCGTCAGGTGAGTGAGTGAAAGGTTCTCAAGATATGCGATTTGAGAACCTTTCACTCACTCACCTGACGAAGGAGATAATCTCCGAAAGCTTGTGATTTTAAAATAAAATTGTTGGACTATAACCTGGTGTTGTAAGATTCCTTACAAGTGTATAAAAAGGAAGAGAGTAGCTAAATTAAGCATAGGTCCATTAGAGGATGAGACTGGGGAAATAATAATGGAAAACAAGGAAATGATAGAGGAATTGAACAGATATTTTGTATCTGTCTTCACTGTAGAAGACACTAATAACATATCAATAATAGTAGATAATCAAGGGGCAAAGGGGAGGGAGGAACTAAAAACAATCACTATCACTAGAGAAAAAGTACTAGGTAAACTAATAGGTCTAAAGGCTGACAAGTCCCCTGGACCTGATGGCTTGCATCCGAGGGTCTTAAAGGAAGTGGCTACAGAGATAGTGGATCCATTGGTTGTAATCTTCCAGAATTCACTAGAGTCTGGGAAGGTCCCAGCGGATTGGAAAACCGCAAACGTAACACCCCTATTCAAGAAAGGAGGGAGACAGAAAGCAGGTAATTATAGACCAGTTAGCCTAACATCTGTTATTGGGAAAATGCTAGAATCCATTATTAATAAAGTATTGCAGGACATTTAGAGACTCAAAATAAAGTCAAGGAGAATCAACATGGTTTTATGAAGGGGAAATCGTGTTTGACAAATTTATTAGAGTTCTTTGAGGAAGTGACGAGAAGGGTGGATAAAGGGGAACCAATGGATGCAGTATATTTGGATTTCCAAAAGGCATTCGATAAGGTGCCACATAAAATGTTACTGCACAAGATAAAAGCTGATGGTGTTGGGGGTAATATATTAGCATGGATAGAGGCTTGGCTAACTAACAGAAAACAGGGAAATCGGGATAAAGGGGTCATTTTCAGGATGGCAATCTGTAACTCGTGGGGTGTCGCAGGGCTCAGTGCTGGGGCCTCAACTATTTACAATATATATCAGTGATTTGGATGAAGGAACAGAGTGTCTTGTGGCCAAATTTGCTGATAATACAATGATAGGTGGAAAAGTAAGTTGTGATGAGGACACAAAGTGTCTGCAAAGGGATATCGACAGGTTAAGCGAGTGGGCAAAATATTTGGCGATGGATTATAATTTTGGAAAATGTGAAGTCATCCACTTTGGTAGGAAGAATAACAAAACAAAATATTATACAAATGGAGAAAGACTACAGAATGCTGCGGTATAGAGGGATCTGGGTGTCCTTGTACATGAAACACAAAAAGTCAACATACAGGTGCAGCAGGCAAATGGAATATTGGCCTTTATTTCAAGGGGGATGGAATATAAAAGCAGGGAAGTCTTGCTGGTGAGACCACACCTGGAGTACTGCGTACAGTTCTGGTGCCCTTATTTAAGGAAGGATATACTTGCAATCGAGGCAGTTCAGAGAAAGTTCACTAGGTTGATTCCGGGTATGGAAGGGTTTCTTATGAGGAAAGATTGAACAGGTTGGGTCTATACTCATTGGAGGTTAGAAGAATGAGAGGAGATCTTATTGAAACATACAAGATTCTGAGGCAGCTTGACAGGATAAATGCTGAGAGGATGTTTCCCCTCATAGGGGAATCTAGAACTAGGGGGCATAGTCTCAGAATAAGGGGTCGCCCGTTTAAAAAGGAGATGATGAGAAATTTCTTCTCTGAGGGTTGCGAACTTTTGGAATCCTTTGCCCCAAAAAGCTGTGGAGGCTGAGTCATTGAATTAGACAAATGTTTGATCAGTAAGAGAGTCAAAGGATATGGGGAACAGCCAGGAAAGTGGAGTTGAGGCAGAATCAGATCAACCATGATTTCATTAAATGGCGGAGCAGGCTCAAAGGGCCAAATGGCCTACCCCTACCCCTGCTCCTATCTCTTATGTTCTTATGTTCAAAATCATGAAGGGTCTAGACAGAGTAGATAGAGAGAAACTGTTCCCATTGGTGGAAGGGTTAAGAACCAGAGGACAAAGATTTAAGGCAAAAGAACCAAAGGTGATATGAGGAAAAACTTTTTTACACAGCAAGTGGTTAGGATCTGGAATGCACTGCCCGAGGGGGTGGTGGAGGCAGATTCAATCATGACCTTCAAAAGGGAACTGGATAAGTACTTGAAAGGAAAAAATTTGCAGGGCTACGGGGAAAGGGCGGGGGAGTGGGACCAGCTGGATTGCTCTTGAATACAGCCGGTGCGGACTCGATGGGCCAAATGGCCTCCTTCTGTGCTGTAACCTTTCTATGATTCTATTTAAACCCTTCGTGATTTTGAACACTTTTATCAAATCTCCTCTGAACCTTCTCTGCTCTAAGGAGAACTACCCCAGCTGCTCCAGTCTGTCCACGTAACTAAAGCCCCTCATCCATGGAACCCGTTTTGGTAAATCTTTTCTGCACCCTCTCTAAGGCCTTCACATCCTTCCAAAAGTGCGGTGCCCACAATTGGTCACAATACTCCAGTTGTGGCCAAACCAGTGTTTTATAAAGGTTCAACATAACTTCCTTACTTTTGTGCTCTATTGCCTCTATTTATAAAGCCCAGGATCCTGTAGGCTTTTTTAACTGCTTTCTCAACCTGTCTTGCCACCTTCAAAGATTTTGTGCACATACACCCCCGGGTCTCTCTGTTCCTGCACCTCCTTTAGAATTGTACCATTTAGTTTATATTGCCTCTCCTCATTCTTCCTGCCAAAATGTATCAGTTCACACTTCCCTGCGTTAAATTTCATCTGCCACGTGTCCGCCCATTTCACCAGCCTGTTATGTCTTCTTGAAGTCTATCACTATCCTCCTCACTGTTTGTCACACTTTCAATTTTGTGTCATCTGCAGATTTTGAAATTGTACCCTGTACACCCAAGTCCAAGTCTTTAATATATATCAAAAAAAAGCAGTGGCCCCAGCACCGACCCCTGGGGAACTACACTATGTACCTTCCTCCAGTCCGAAAAACAACTACTCTCTGTTTCCTGTCACTTAGCCAATTTCATATCCATGTTGCTACTGCCCCTTTTATTCCGTGGGCTTCAATTTTATTGACAAGCCTATTATGTGGCATTTTATCAAACACCTTTTGAAAGTTCATATACACCACATCAACCGCATTGCCTTCATCAACCCTCTCTGTTACCTCATCAAAAAACTTAATCAAGTGAGTTAAACACAATTTGCCTTTAACAAATCCGTGCTGACTTTCCCGAATTAATCCACACTTGTCCAAGTGACTGTTAATTCTGTCCTGGATTACCTTTTTAAAAGTTTCCCCACCACTGAGGTTAAACTGACTGGCCTGTAGTTGCTGGGTTTATCCTTACACCCTTTTTTGAACAAGGGTGTAACATTTGCAATTCTCCAGTCCTCTGACACTATCCCTGTATCTAAGGATGTTTGGAAGATTATGGCCAGTACCTCCGCAATTTCCACCCTTACTTCCCTCAGCAACCTAGGATGCATCCCATCCTGACCGGGTGACTTATCTACTTTAAGTACAGCCAGCCTTTCTAGTACCTCTTCTTTATCAATTTTTAGTTCATCCAGTATCTCAACTAGAATCATAGAAAGGTTACAGCGTGGAAGGTGGCCATTCGGCCCATCGACTCTGCGCTGGCTCTATGCAAGAGCAATCCAGCTAGTCCCACTCCCCCGCCCTATCCCCGTAGCTCTGCAAAGTTTTTCCTTTCAAGTACTTATCCAGTTCCATTTTGAAGGCCATGATTGAATCTGCCTCCACCACCCCCTCGGGCAGTGCATTCCAGATCCTAACCACTACCTCCTCTTATACTGTGACTCTGGCAGCATCTTTTTCCTTGGTAAAGACAGATGCAAAGTTCTCATTTAGTACCTCAGCCATGCCCTCTGCCTCCATGCTTAGGTCTCCTTTTTGGTCCTGCACATGAGTGAAGGCAGACACACACAGGTGTACACAGTGAGGGGCCAGGGTGTGAGAGGGGCCTGGGACTGTGTTTCAGTGCTCTTTATAGTCCAGTCTGGCTCAGGGTGAAGCATACTGACCCTTTACCAGTTGTTAAAAATAATCCTTTAGAAACTAATAATTTTACAAAGACAAATTTCGGAGGATATTTGTCAGCCCCCGATCTTCGCCTGGATTGGATCGTGGTTTGGTCGCTGAGGTTTGGCGGCTGATGAAAGAAATGTAGAAATGGATTTATGCAGAATCAAATTTCAGGAGCAGCAGAGTGAAGGGTTGGGTCAGAGGAACGAGATCGGTGCAAACGCAGGCAGCTGGGAATCGAACAGTGAAATACGGCAACTAATGGGTGAGAAATCGTTGCAAGGATGATCAGGGCCCGTTGTAACCCAACTCCCCCTCCTCTCCCACAGGCACTGATTCCCGCAGCCTCCAGGATCCCATCTCACATATCAGGCAAATAGAGTGTGTCCACAGGGAATTTGATCATGGGGGCATCAGTGTCTAGTTCGATCCTAACCTGACCTGGAATCCATACACACTCAATCCAGCAGGAGTCACTGATAGTGATCGGGAGCAGGAACCCCAGCTGATTCCATCCCCACTCTGTCTGCGGTACTGAGGCCAATTGGAGCCCTGGTTAGATCAGACAATTCAGCACAGACCCCTTCCTGCTCTGCGTTGCTCAGTGTCTACTAATCATTTCCCCTGAGCCAGGGAGCTGCTGGTGAGATTTACTTCCTGCAGTGAGGCTGATGGAGAAGAGCCATCGATAATTTGATTTTCCTTTTAATAATTGAAGGGAGGCATCACACAGGTAAAGAGTGTGACACCGGCCCTCTGTACACTGCAGATAATGAGTTCACCATTTCTACCGTTGAACAGACAGGCAGTGCGTGGTTGGGTCCAACAAGCAGTCTGTATTTGCCTATCCTCCTGACTGGCCTGGGCATTCCACCAGGTCACAGCGCAATCACTGCGCGACCTGAAATGTTTGGTATCTGTGAGGGAGGTGCTTTATTGTGAGCTGGGTTTGGACGACTCTTCGGACAGTGAAAGTCTCCGAGCGGTGCATCAGGTTGCATGTTCTGTGCTCTACATCAGTGACATTCCCTGCACGCTATTTTCTAACATAAACCACCACAGAATGGAGTGTGTGGGCAGTCACCATGTCCTCTTCAATCAGAAGCAGCTTTTGTTGCCAAAGTCTGTTCACCAGGCCCTTCCTCTCTGTTGATCCAATTCCCTCCTCCAGTTGTTTGTAATCGAATTGGAGAGTTGGGCAGAGGCTGAGAGTTAAATCCCCTGAAGCTTTTTTGCCGGATGATGTGCTGATTTTCACTCCCTTCTCCTCGCTGACCTCTTAGAGTATCTTTCTCCTTCCCAGAATGCATGTGTGGCAAGCCCTGGGGCAACTGACCCTGGCAGATAGGTTGAGGGATATAGGGGGAAGGTGGGATTGAGGGATATGGGGTGAAGGTGGGATTGAGGGATATGGGAAGAAGGTGGGAAGCCCCAAAGCGACACATCGTTTGCCAGATGGAAAACCGGTGAAGGGAGTGTTAACTTGGGGTGTGAGTGCAGTGAGGTGGTGGGGAGAGGGGGGGGCGAGTGTGAGGCTGGTTCAACTACAACTCCTGGAACTGAGCCCCACGGAGTAGGAGAGCACTGCCCGTTGTGGGACTGAGAAACACGGAGCGGGAGATCACCACCCGGTGTGGGACTGAGCCCCACGGAGCGGGAGATCACCACCCGGTGTGGGACTGAGCCCCACGGAGCGGGAGATCACCACCCGGTGTGGGACTGAGCCCCACGGAGCGGGAGATCACCACCCGGTGTGGGACTGAGAGACACGGAGCGGGAGAGCACTGCCCGGTGTGGGACTGAGAGACACGGAGCGGGAGATCACCGCCCGGTGTGGGACTGAGAGACACGGAGCGGGAGATCACCGCCCGGTGTGGGACTGAGAGACACGGAGCGGGAGATCACCGCCCGGTGTGGGACTGAGAGACACGGAGCGGGAGATCACCGCCCGGTGTGGGACTGAGCCCCACGGAGCGGGAGATCACCACCCGGTGTGGGACTGAGCCCCACGGAGCGGGAGATCACCACCCGGTGTGGGACTGAGCCCCACGGAGCGGGAGATCACCACCCGGTGTGGGACTGAGAGACACGGAGCGGGAGATCACCACCCGGTGTGGGACTGAGAGACACGGAGCGGGAGAGCACTGCCCGGTGTGGGACTGAGAGACACGGAGCGGGAGATCACCACCCGGTGTGGGACTGAGCCCCACGGAGCGGGAGATCACCGCCCGGTGTGGGACTGAGCCCCAAGGAGCGGGAGATCACCACCCGGTGTGGGACTGAGAGACACGGAGCGGGAGAGCACTGCCCGGTGTGGGACTGAGAGACACGGAGCGGGAGATCACCACCCGGTGTGGGACTGAGACACGGAGCGGGAGAGCTCTGCCCGGTGTGGGACTGAGAGACACGGAGCGGGAGAGCTCTGCCCGGTGTGGGACTGAGAGACACAGAGCGGGAGAGCATTGCCCGGTGTGGGACTGAGACACGGAGCGGGAGAGCATTGCCCGGTGTGGGACCGAGAGACACGGAGCGGGAGAGCACGGCCCGGTGTGGGACTGAGAGACACGGAGCGGGAGATCACCGCCCGGTGTGGGACTGAGACACGGAGCGGGAGATCACCGCCCGGTGTGGGACTGAGAGACACGGAGCGGGAGATCACCGCCCGGTGTGGGACTGAGAGACACGGAGTAGGAGAGCACCACCCGGTGTGGGACTGAGACACGGAGCGGGAGAGCTCTGCCCGGTGTGGGACTGAGAGACACGGAGCGGGAGATCACCGCCCGGTGTGGGACTGAGACACGGAGCGGGAGATCACCGCCCGGTGTGGGACTGAGAGACACGGAGTAGGAGAGCACTGCCCGGTGTGGGACTGAGAGACACGGAGCGGGAGATCACCACCCGGTGTGGGACTGAGACACGGAGCGGGAGAGCTCTGCCCGGTGTGGGACTGAGAGACACGGAGCGGGAGAGCTCTGCCCGGTGTGGGACTGAGAGACACAGAGCGGGAGAGCTCTGCCCGGTGTGGGACTGAGAGACACGGAGCGGGAGAGCTCTGCCCGGTGTGGGACTGAGAGACACGGAGCGGGAGAGCACTGCCCGGTGTGGGACTGAGAGACACGGAGCGGGAGAGCACTGCCCGGTGTGGGACTGAGCCCCACGGAGTAGGAGAGCACTGCCCGGTGTGGGACTGAGCCCCACGGAGTAGGAGAGCACTGCCCGGTGTGGGACTGAGCCCCACGGAGTAGGAGAGCACTGCCCGGTGTGGGACTGAGCCCCACGGAGTAGGAGAGCACTGCCCGGTGTGGGACTGAGCCCCACGGAGTAGGAGAGCACTGCCCGGTGTGGGACTGAGCCCCACGGAGTAGGAGAGCACTGCCCGGTGTGGGACTGAGAGACATGGAGCGGGAGAGCTCTGCCCGGTGTGGGACTGAGAGACACGGAGCGGGAGAGCTCTGCCCGGTGTGGTGTTTGTACCTACCGGACAGTGGAGCTACTGGTGAATTTTGGTTTGATTGAGTTTTGGCTGCTGTAGGTGGGTTTGTTCAGTGCCTGTCCTGGTTAAACCTTTTCTGTACGGTATATGCATTAATAATAAATGCAGCTGCTCTCATTCATTAAATACAAGGTTTGGCAAACTCACTTCTTTGAAATGTGTTTGAGGAGACGTGAAACCTTGTGTCTGGCTCAAAGTGTGTTTACTGCAGGATTTGGCATCTTGGCCAGCCAATCCCAGCCTTGCTTTACAGCGAGTCTCTAACCTTCACGGTTAGCGTGTGATTTGCTGTCACATTTCTCACATTCCTGCATTTGGGCACCAGATGAGAGCAGCTTGAAGGAGGGGCCTCTTGGGGGGAATGGGAATGGGGGGGTCGAGGGTTCTCTAGATCTAACTGAGCTGCTTTAAGAATCCTGTGTTAACCTTCTCTTGGTGAGCAAGGCCCCAGAAATAATCTCAACATCTGCAGCTGGGAACTGGTAGCGATTTCACAGAAAGGATTTCAAAGTGTGACTCCCTCAAAACCTGAAGAGTGTTTGGCTTTTTATATGGAGGGGAGTCGGGGGAGAACAGAGCATGACCTAATTACAGGCTGGAGCCAGGGGGATTTCGATGTGATTAGAGGGCAAATTGTGTCTCATTGAATGCTCAGCGTCTGACATCACCAGCTGTCATATTCTAGTCTTGTGTTATCAGCCTGGGTCTGTCTGGATTCTGCCATGTTCTTGTACTGAGCGATTCTGACATCTTCTCGTTTGTACCATAAGCTTGGTGCCAAGGGTTGGTTTGCCTGTAACCCAGTGAGAGTCAGTGTCTGTGGGACCCGTACCCCAGTGAGAGTCAGTGTCTGTGGGACCCGTACCCCAGTGAGAGTCAGTGTCTGTGGGACCCGTACCCCAGTGAGAGTCAGTGTCTGTGACACCCGTACCCCAGTGAGAGTCAGTGTCTGTGACACCCGTACCCCAGTGAGAGTCAGTGTCTGTGGGACCCGTACCCCAGTGAGAGTCAGTGTGTGTGGGACCCGTACCCCAGTGAGAGTCAGTGCCTGTGGGACCCGTACCCCAGTGAGAGTCGGTGCCTGTGGGACCCGTACCCCAGTGAGAGTCGGTGCCTGTGGGACCTGTACCCCAGTGAGAGTCGGTGCCTGTGGGACCCGTACCCCAGTGAGAGTCGGTGCCTGTGGGACCCGTACCCCAGTGAGAGTCAGTGCCTGTGGGACCCGTACCCCAGTGAGAGTCGGTGCCTGTGGGACCCGTACCCCAGTGAGAGTCGGTGCCTGTGGGACCCGTACCCCAGTGAGAGTCGGTGCCTGTGGGACCCGTACCCCAGTGAGAGTCGGTGCCTGTGGGACCCGTACCCCAGTGAGAGTCGGTGCCTGTGGGACCCGTACCCCAGTGAGAGTCGGTGCCTGTGGGACCCGTACCCCAGTGAGAGTCGGTGCCTGTGGGACCCGTACCCCAGTGAGAGTCGGTGTCTGTGGGACCCATACCCCAGTGAGTGTCGGTGTCTGTGGGACCCATACCCCAGTGAGAGTCAGTGTCTGTGGGACCCGTATCCCAGTGAGAGTCAGTGTCTGTGGGACCCGTATCCCAGTGAGAGTCAGTGTCTGTGGGACCTATACCCCAGTGAGAGTCAGTGTCTGTGGGACCCGTACCCCAGTGAGAGTCAGTGTCTGTGAGACCCGTACCCCAGTGAGAGTCAGTGTGTGTGGGACCCGTACCCCAGTGAGAGTCAGTGTCTGTGAGACCCGTACCCCAGTGAGAGTCAGTGTGTGTGGGACCCGTACCCCAGTGAGAGTCAGTGTCTGTGGGACCCGTATTCCAGTGAGAGTCAGTGTCTGTGAGACCCGTACCCCAGTGAGAGTCAGTGTCTGTGGGACCCGTATTCCAGTGAGAGTCAGTGTCTGTGGGACCCGTACCCCAGTGAGAGTCAGTGTGTGTGGGACCCCTACCCCAGTGAGAGTCAGTGCCTGTGGAACCCGATGTTAGGGGGCTTGACAGGTTAGACGCTGAGAGGCTGTTTCCCCTGGCTGGAGAGTCTAGGGGTCATAGTCTCAAGATGAGGGGTTGGCCATTTAGGATCGAGATGTGGAAAAATTTCTTCACTCAGAAAATTGTGAATCTTTTGGAATTCTCTCACCTGGAGGCTGTGGATGCTCAGTCATTGGGTATATTCAAGACTGAGATTGATGGATATTTTAACACTAAAGGAATCAAGGGATATGGGGATTGGGTGGGAAAATGGAGTTCAGGTAGATCAACCATGATCTTATTGAATGGCGGAGCAGGCTCGAGGGGCCAAAAGGCCGACTGCTGCTCCTATTTCTTATGTTCTTACGTTCCTAACCCGTACCCCAGTGAGAGTCAACGCCTGTGGAACCCATACCCCAATGAGAGTCAGGGCCCGATTTTAGCACCCACTATCGGGCGTTCTCGGCGGGGGAGCCCCGAAAATCGCGAAATCCCGGAGCGGGACCGGATCGCGCCTCGATCCCGCCCACTTCCGTGCTGACGTGCGGGGGTGCGTGCACAGCCCCCGCTGGTGGGAATCCCGCAGGCAATTAAAGCCAGCGGGATGCCACTTGAGTGTATTTACTTTGCTTGTTCAGGTCATTAACTGACCTGATTAAGGACTGTGTGCAATTTTGGATCAACATGGGACTGTTTCACACACTGGGGGAAACACTCCCAGTTGAAATGGACGTGTCGCAGCCGTCAGCCTGTGGCAGCTGCAAAGGTCCATTTGACAGGTGGGGGTCGGGGGGAGGTGGGGGGGGGGGGGGGGGGGGTGGGGGGGAGACCCTCACCCATTGCAGGAGGCCGCTCTGTCACTTGGGACAAAGTTTGGCCTCCACCACCCTCCTCCTGACGGTCAAAGTCACCAACCTGCACACTTACCCCGGGGTCCGGAGACATGTACCTACCTTGCGGACCCCCTCAGATGTACATCTTGCGGATGGGGGCCGCCATAGCTGCAGTCATGACCTCCTCGGAGGGCGAACAGCATCACCAGCCTCACCAGCCTCGCCATCCACGCCGTCCACCTCTGACACGTGGAGCTCCACAACAGAGTGCTGTGACACATCCACCTGTACAGCAGGAGGGAGGGCTACCGCAGAGAGAGATGCGTCGCAGAGGGCACTACCCTCGTCACACGTTCCACAGACCGAGGCTCAGCCTCCTGGACCTCTCTGAGCAGCAGTGCACACGGAGGCTCAGAGTCACTCGACATGTAGCCATGGACATCTGCAGCCTCTTTCACGCCGAGCTGCTTCTGGCTGGCCCGTGCACCATCTTCCTACCTGTCGCTGTCAAAGTCACCACTGCCCTCCCGAACTTCTCCTCCGCAGCCTTCCAGGCTGCAACCGGGGACATCCCTGATGTCTCTCAGTCGTCTGCGCAGAAGAGCCCTGCAAATACACCTACACCCACTCTGCAGTGACACACTGGGTGGCATCAGTGGTGGGTCCTCATAGGGATACCCAGGAGCGGGCATTATTGCACAAACCGGACAGGATTTGCGAAGACGTGGCAGTAGTAGTGCCAATATAATGTGTGATGTGAGTTGTTCTTTAATTCAATGGAAGTAACAACCATGACAAACCCTCAAACACCCTTGGGCATCCCCTTCATGCTCAACACGTTTGCCTTACGCTGCCTACTGCACATATGTGATGCATGCCCTGTGGCTGCAGCACAGGTGGTGGCAGGTTAAGTGAGGCTGGCCGTGAGAGAGATGCACGAGAGGGTGAGTATGGGATAGAGCCATGAGATTGTATGAGGATTGGGTTGCGTGTTAGTGGCGGGATGGCGAGGTGAGTAGGTGCAGGTAAGATGAGGATGAGGTTTGAGTGGGTAAGAGGGGTCATGTGACAGAGTAGTGTTGGCAGTGCCGAAGGAGATGTGGGGTGGGGGCAGTGTTGTGGCAGACGGAGTGTAGGGGAAAGACTACGTGTTCTCACTGTGGCTGACCTACTGAGGTCATTGGAGCGCCTCCTGCACTGTATGCAGGTGGGCGATATGTTGGTGGCGCAGGTGACCCCCTCTGCCACCTCGAGCCAGGCCTTCCTGGTGGCAGAGGCAGGCCGCTTCCTCCCGCCCGCCGGGGGGAAGATCTCTGTCCTCCCACTCCTCCTCACCCCATGTATTGATACCTGGGGTGAGGCATCATTAAACTGGGAGCAGCCTTCCCCCTGGGCTGCTCCATGCTGTAATTTTTGCCGTTTGCGGCAGCATCTGTCAGTGGAGGACTGCCCCTTTAAATAGAGCGCCTCCAGCTGACAGATCTTACTGCGCATGCGCAGCCCGCCCGACGCGCAGATCAGCATCGGGGAACCCGGAACAACAGGTAAGTGGATCCAATTAGTGTGTTGCCTGCTACGATCGCGCGGGCAGCCCACTAATTTCACCGCGCCCGCTGGCCGACCCGGCAAGAACCCGCACCCCTGGTAAAATCGGGCCCTCAGTGTCTGTGGACAGGATTTTCAGACGGGAAAGAGAGGGGGATAAAAAAGGAGGAGGGGTAGCAATTTTGGTTAAAGATATGTTAGAAGGATCTTCAAATGAGGCCATATGGGATGAGCTAAAGAACAAAAAAGGCAAGTCACATTACTGGGAGTGTACGACAGACCCCCAAACAGTCAGAGGGAGATAGAAGAGCAAATATGTAGGCAGATTTCTGAGAAATGCAAAAACAATAGGGCAGTAATAGTAGGGGATTTCAACCACCCTAATGTTAACTGGGACACAAACAGTGTGAAGGGTAGAGAGGGCACTAAATTCTTAAATTGCATTCAGGAGAACTTTTTTAGCCAGTACGTAGCAAGCCCAACAAGAGAGGGGGCAGCTCTGGATTTAGTTTTAGGGAATGAAGCTGGGCAGGTGGAGGGAGTATCGGGGGAGAGCATTTTGATGGTAGTGATCATAACTCAGTTAGATTTAGCATAGTTATGGAAAAGGACAAAGATAGAACATGAGTAAAAGTTCTCAATTGGGGAAAGGCCAATTTTATTAAGCTGAGAAGTGATTTAACAAAAATGGACTGGAAACAGTTACTTGAAGGTAAATCAGTGTCAGAGCAGTGGGAGGCATTCAAGCAGATGATTCAAGGGGTGCAGAGTAATCATGTTCCCACAAAGAGAAAGGGTGGGACTGCCAAATCTAGAGCCCCCTGGATGACAAGGAGCATACAGGGTAAGATAAGGCAAAAAAGGGAAGCTTATGTCAGACACCGAGAGCTCAATACTGCAGAAAGCCTAGAGGAGTATAGAAAGTGCAGGGGTGAACTTAAAAAGGAAATTAGGAAAGCAAAGAGAGGGCATGAAAAAATATTGGCAAATAAAATCAAGGTAAACCCAAAGATGCTTTATGAATACATAAAGAGCAAGAGGATAACTCAGGAAAGAGCGGGGCCTATTAGAGACTAAAAAGGTAACCTATGTGTGGAGACGGAAGATGTGGGTATGGTTACATAGGAACATAGGAACAGGAATAGGCCATTCAGCCCCTCGTGCCTGCTCCGCCATTTGATAAGATCATGGCTGATCTGTGGTCCAGCTCCATATACCTGCCTTTGGCCCATATCCCTTAATACCTTTGGTTGCCAAAAAGCTATCTATCTCAGATTTAAATTTAGCAATTGAGCTATTATCAATTGCTGTTTGCGGAAGAGAGTTCCAAACTTCTACAACCCTTTGTGTGTAGAAATGTTTTCTAATCTCATTCCTGAAAGGTCTGGCTCTAATTTTTAGACTGTGCCCCCTATTCCTAGAATCCCCAACCAGCGGAAATAGGTTCTCTCTATCCACCCTATCTGTTCCCCTTAATATCTTATAAACTTCGATCAGATCACCCCTTAACCTTCTAAACTCCAGAGATAACAACCCCAATTTGTGTAATCTCTCCTCGTAACTTAATCCTTGAAGTCCGGGTATCATTCTAGTAAACCTACGCTGCACTCCCTCCAAGGCCAATATGTCCTTCTGTAGATGCAGTGCCCAGAACTGCTCACAGTACTCCAGGTGCGGTCTAATCAGGGTTTTGTATAGCTGCAGCATAACCTCTGCCCACTTGTACTCGAGTCCTCTAGATTTCAAGGCCAGCATTCCATTAGCCTTATTGATTATTTTCTGCACCTGTTCATGACACTTCAATGATCGATGTACCTGAACCCCTAAGTCCCTTTGGACATCCACTGTTTCTAACTTTTTACCATTTAGAAAGTACCCTGTTCTATCCTTTTTTGATCCAAAGTGGATGACCTCACATTTGTCTACATTGAATTCCATTTGCCACAGTTTTGCCCATTCACCTAATCTATCAATATCCCTTTGTAATTTTATGTTTTCATCTACACTGCTGACAATGCCACCAATCTTTGTGTCATCGGCAAACTTAGATATGAGACTTTCTATGCCTTCATCTAAGTCGTTAATATATATTGTGAATAATTGAGGCCCCAAGACAGATCCCTGTGGGACTCCACTAGTCACATCCTGCCAATGTGAATACTTACCCATTATCCCAACTCTCTGTCGCCTTTCGCTCAGCCAACTTCCTAACCAAGTCCGTACTTTTCCCTCGATTCCATGAGCTTCTATCTTAGCTAACAGTCTCTTATGTGGGACCTTATCAAATGCCTTCTGGAAGTCCATATAAATAACATCCATTGACATTCCCCTGTCCACTACTTTAGTCACCTCTTCAAAAAATTCAATCAGGTTTGTCAGGCACAACCTACCTTTCACAAATCCATGCTGGCTCTCTCTGATTAACTGAAAATTCTCGAGGTGTTCAGTCACCCTATTCTTAATTATAGACTCCAGCAATTTCCGCACAACAGATGTTAGGCTAACTGGTCTATAATTCCCTGGTTTCCCTCTCCTTTCTTAAAAAGCGGAGTGACACGTGCAGGTTCTCAATGAATACTTTGCGTCTGTCTTCACAAAAGAGAGGGACGCTGCAGCGATTGTAGTTGAGGGGGAGTTTGAAATATTGGATGGGATAAACATAGTGAGAGAGGAAGTATTAAGGGGTTTAGCATCTTTGAAAGTAGATAACTCACCAGGCCCGGATGAAATGTATCCCAGGCTGTTAAAAGAAGTCAGGGAGGAAATAGCGGAGGCTCTGACCATTTTCCAATCCTCCCTGGATACAGGCGTGGTGCCGGAGGATTGGAGGACGGCTAATGTTGTACCGTTGATTAAAAAGGAAGACAGGGATAGACCGAGTAATTACAGGCCAATCAGTCTAACCTCGGTGGTGGGCAAATTATTGGAATCGATTCTAAGGGACAAAATTAATCATCATTTAGAAAGGCACGGAGTAATCAAGGACAGTCAGCATGGATTTATTAAGGGAAGGACGTGTTTGACTAACTTGATTGAATTTTTTGAGGAGATAACAAGGAAGGTCGATGAGGGTAGTACGTTTGATGTGGTCTACCTGGATTTTAGCAAGGCTTTTGATAAGGTCCCACATAGAAGACTGGTCAAAAAAGTACAAGCCCATGGGATCCAAGGGAAAGTGGCAAGCTGGATCCAAAATTGGCTCAGTGGCAGGAAGCAAAGGGTAATGGTCGACGAGTGTTTTTGTGACTGGAAGGCTGTTTCCAGTGGAGTTCTGCAAGGCTCAGTACTGGGTCCCTTGCTTTTTGTGGTATACATTAATGATTTAGACTTAAATGTAGGGGGCATGATTAAAAAGTTTGCAGATGATACAAAAATTGGCCATGTGGTTGATAGTGAGGAGGAAAGCTGTAGACTGCAGGAAGATATCAATGGACTGGTCAGGTGGGCAGAAAAGTGACGAATGGAATTCAATCCAGAGAAGTGTGAGGTAATGCATTTGGGGAGGGCAAACAAGGCAAGGGAATACACAATAAATGGGAGGATACTGAGAGGTGTGGAGGAAGTGAGGGACCTTGGAATGCATGTCCACAAATCCATAAGAGATCGGAGCAGGAGTAGGCCATTCGGCCCCTCGAGCCCACTCCGCCATTTAATGAGATCATGGCTGATCTGATTTTTACCTCAACTCCAATTTCCTGCCATTTCCCCATATCCTTTGACTCCCTTGCTGATCAAAAATTTGTCGAACTCAGCTTTGAATGTATTCAATGACTCAGCCTCCACAGCTTTTTGGGGTAAAGAATTTCAAAGATTCACGACCCTCTGGGAGAAGAGGTTGCTCCACACTTCCGTCTTAAACAGGCGACCCCTTATTCTGAGACTATGCCCCCCAGTTTTAGATTCCCCCATGAGGGGTAACATCCTCTCAGCATCTACCCTATTGAGTCCCCTCAGATTCTTGTATGTTTCAATAAGATCTCCTTTCATTCTTCGAAACTCCAATGAGTATAGACCCAACCTGTTCAATCTTTCCTCAGAAGACAACCCTTCTATACCCAGAATCAACCTAGTGAACCTTCTCTGAACTGCCTCCAATGCAAGTATGACCTTCCTTAAATAAGGGCACCAGAACTGTATGCAGTACTCCAGGTGTGGTCTCACCAGCACCCTGTACAGTTGTAGCATGACTTCCCTGTTTTTATACTCCATCCCCCTAAAAATAAAGGGCAATATTCTGTTTGCCTTCCGGATTATCTGCTGCACCTGTATGTTGACTTTTTGTGTTTCATATATGAGGACACCCAAATCCCTCTGTACCACAGCATTTTGTAGTATTTCTCCATTCAAATAATATTTTGCTTTTTTATTTTTCCTCCCAAAATGGATGACTTCACATTTTCCCACATTATATTTTTTGCCCATTCCCTTAACCTGTCAATATCCCTTTGCAGACACTTTGTGTCCTCACCGCAACTTGCTTTTCCTCCTTTCTTTGTATTATCAGCAAATTTGGCCACAAGACACTCTGTTCCTTCATCCAAGTCATTGATATATAATGTAAATAGTTGAGGCCCCAGCACTGAGCCCTGCAGCACCCCACTAGTTACAGATTGCCCTTTTGAAAATGACCCTTTTATCCCGACTCTTTGTTTTCTGTTAGTTAGCCAATCCTCTATCCATGCCAGTATATTACCCCCAACACCATGAGCTCTTATCTTGTGCAGTAATCTTTTATGTGGCACCTTATCGAATGCCTTTTGGAAATCCAAATTTACTACATCCATTGGTTCCCCTTTATCCACCCTGCCCGTTACTTCCTCAAAGAACTCTAATAAATTTGTCAGACACGATTTCCCCTTCATAGAACCATGTTGACTCTCCTTGATTGTATTATGAGTCTCCAAATGTCCTGCTACTACTTCCTTAATAATGGATTCCAGTATTTTCCCAATGACAGATGTTAGGCTAACTGGTCTATAGTTACCTGCTTTCTGTCTCACTCCCTTCTTGAATAGGGGTGTTACGTTTGCAGTTTTCCAATCCGCTGGGACCTTTCCAGAATCTCGTGAATTCTGGGAGATTACAACCAATGCATCCACTATCTCTGTAGCCACTTCCTTTAAGACCCTCAGATGCAAACCATCAGGTCCAGGGGACTTGTCAGCCTTTTGACCCATTAGTTTACCTAGTACTTTTTGTCTAGTGATAGTGATTGTTTTTAGTTCCTCCCTCCCCTTTGCCCCTTGATTTTCTACTATTATTGGTATATTATTAGTGTCTTCTACTGTGACGAGAGATACAAAATATCTGTTCAATTCCTCTGCCATTTCCTTGTTTTCCATTATTATTTCCCCAGTCTCATCCTGTAAGGGACCAATGTTTACTTTAGCTACCCTCTTCCTTTTGATATACTTGTGGAAGCTTTTACTGTCAGTTTTTATATTTCTTGCTAATTTACTCTCATAATTTATTTTCTCCCTCTTTATTATTCTTTTAGCCATCCTTTGCTGGTTTTTAAAGTTTTCCCAATCTTCGGGCTTACCAGTAATCTTTGCCATGTTGACTTCCTTAGTTAGCCATGGTTGGTTCACCCTTTTTGTGGAGTCTTTCCTCCTCACAGGGATATATTTTTGTTGCGAGTCATAAAATATCTTTTTAAATGTTTGCCACTGCTTATCCACCATCATACCATCTAATCTGTTTACCCAGTCCACTTTAGCCAATTCTGCCCTCATTCCTTTTTAATTGCCCTTATTTAAGTTTAATACAGTAGTTTCAGACCCAAGATCCTCGCTCTCAAGCTGGATGTGAAATTCTATCATGTTATGATCACTGCTTCCCAAGGGATCCTTTCCTTTGAGATCATTAATTAATCCTGTTTCGTTACCCATTATCAGATCCAAAATGGCCTGTTCCCTGGTTGGTTCCCCGACATATTGGTCTAAGAAACAGTCCCTAATACATTCTATGAACTCCTCCTCAGGGCTATTTTTGCCAATTTGATTTGTCCAATCTACGTGAAAGTTAAAATCGCCCATGATTATTGCATTACCTTTTTTACAAGCCCCCCTTATTTCCTGATTTATATTTTGCCCTACAATGTAGCTACTGTTAGGGGGCCTATATACTACTCCCACCAGTGATTTCTTTCCCTTGCTATTTCTTACCTCCACCCAAATTGATTCGACATCTTGAACTTCTGAGCCAAGATCATTTCTCACTATTATACCAATTTCATCTTTTATAACCCCACCACCTTTACCTTTTTCCATATCCTTCCGAAATGTTAAATAATCCTGAATATTTAGCTCCCAACCTTGGTCACCTGGCGACCACGTCTCTGTAATGGCCACGAGATCATACCCATTTGTTTCTATTTGTGCCGTCAATTCATCTATCTTACTACGAATGCTGCGCGCATTCAGATAAAGAACCTTTAATTTTGTCTTTTTACCATTCTTTCCTACCCCGGCCCCATTTGCTGGTGCACTCTTATGTTTGTACGCTCTGTCCCTTCCTGACACACTCTGTTTATCATTACCCCCATCACTTTCCTGTACTACTTCCTTGTCTTTTCTCTTTATCAATCTAAACTTTGCCCCACCTGAGCCCTCCCCACCCCCCTTATTTAGTTTAAAGCCTTCTCTACTGCCCTAGTTATTCGGTTTGCCAGAACACTGGTCCCAGCATGGTTCAGGTGAAGCCCATCCCAACGGAACAGCTCCCTCTTTCCCCAGTACTGGTGCCAGTGCCCCATGAATCGAAACCCACTTCTCCCACACCAATCTTTGAGCCACACATTCATCTCTCTGATCTGATTTACCCTGTGCCAATTTGCTCGTGGTTCAGGTAATAATCCGGAGATTATCACCTTTGTGGTTCTGCTTTTTAATTTCGTCCCTAGCTGCTCAAACTCCCTCAGCAGAACCTCTTTCTTAATCCTACCTATGTCATTGATACCTACGTGGACCACAACAACTGGGTCTTCCCCCTCCCACTCCAGGTTTTTCTCCAGCCCTGAGGAGATGTCCTTAACCCTGGCACCGGGTAGGCAACACAGCCTATGGGACTCTCGCTCTTGGCTGCAGAGAACAGTGTCTATCCCTCTAACTATACTGTCGCCTACTACAACCACATTCCTTTTTACTCCCCCCACTTGAATGGCCCCCTGAGCCACGGTGCCGTGGCCAGTTTGCTCATCCTCCCTGCAGTCCCTGCACTCGTCCACAAGGGCTGCAAGAACCTCGTATCTATTGGAAAAGTGCAGAGGTTGAGGCTCCTGCAATGCTCCCTCCTGGATCCCCGTACCTGCCTCACTCGCAGTCACACCCTCCTGTCCCTGACCACGAGCCAATTCTACAGTATTTAGTCCAATGGGCATGACTGCCTCCTGGATCAAAGTGTCCGGGTAACTTTCTCCCTCCCTGATGCCTCGCAATGTCTGCAGCTCGGACTCCAGCTCCTCAACTCGGAGCCGAAGTTCCTCGAGCTGCAGGCACTTCCCGCAGATGTAGTCACTCTGGACAAAACTGTCCAATAGCTCCCTGAAGGTAGCAGGACAAGTGGTCAAAAAGGCATATGGAATACTTTCCTTTATTAATCGAGGCATAGAATATAAGAGTAGGGAAGTTATGCTGGAAATGTATAAAACACTAGTTAGGCCACAGCTTGAGTACTGTGTACAGTTCTGGTCACCACATTACAGGAAGGATATAATTACACTGGAGAGGGTGCAGAGGAGATTTACGAGGATGTTGCCAGGACTGGAGAATTTAAGCTATGAGGAAAGATTGGATAGGCTGGGGTTGTTTTCTTTGGAACAGAGGAGGTTGAGGGGGTGATTTAATTGAGGTGTACAAAATTATGAATGGCCCAGATAGAGTGGATAGGGAGGACCTATTTCCCTTAGCAGAGAGGTCAATAACCAGGGGGCATAGATTTAAAGTGTTTGGTAGAAAGATTCGAGGGGAGCTGAGGAAAATATTTTTCACCCAGAGGGTGGTGGGGGTTTGGAACTCGCTGCTTGAAGGGGTAGCAGAGGCAGAAACCCTCAACTCATTTAGAAAGTATCTGGATGTGCACTTGAAGTGCCGTAACCTACAGGGCTACGGACCAAGTGCTATAAAGTGGGATTAGGCTGGGTGACTCATTTTCGGCCGGCACGGACACGATGGGCAGAATGGCCACCTTCTGTGCCGTAAATTTTCTATGATTCTATGAACCCGCACCCCAGTGAGAGTCAATGCCTGTGGAACTTGTATCCCAGTGAGAGTCAGTGTCTGTGGAACGTGTACCCCAGTGAGAGTCAGTGTCTGTTGAGCCTTTTTAAAAAAATTTGTTCATGGGATGTGGGCGTCGCTGCAAAGCCAGCATTTATTGCCCTTGAGAAGGTGGTGGTGAGCCGCCTTCTTGAACCGTTGCAGTCCGTGTGGTGACGGTTCTCCCACATTGCTGTCAGGTAGGGAGTTCCAGGATTTTGACCCAGCGACGATGAAGGAACGGCGATATATTTCCAAGTCGGGATGGTGTGTGACTTGGAGGGGAACGTGCAGGTGGTGTTGTTCCCATGTGCCTGCTGCCCTTGTCCTTCTAGGTGGTGGAGGTTGCGAGTTTGGGAGGTGCTGTCGAAGAAGCCTTGGCGAGTTGCTGCAGTGCATCCTGTGGATGGTACACACTGCAGCCACAGTGCGCCGGTGGTGAAGGGAGTGAATGTTTAGGGTGGTGGATGGGGTGCCAATCAAGTGGGCTGCTTTGTCCTGGATTGTGTCGAGCTTCTTGAGTGTTGCTGGAGCTGCACTCATCCAAGCAAGTGGAGAGTATTCCATCACACTCCTGACTTGTGCCTTGTAGATGGTGGAAAGGCTTTGGGGAGTCAGGAGGTGAGTCACTCGCCGCAGAATACCCAGCCTCTGACCTGCTTTTGTAGCCACAGTATTTATATGGCTGGTCCAGTTAAGTTTCTGGTCAATGGTGACCCCCAGGATGTTGATGGTGGGGGATTCGGCGATGGTAATGCCTTTGAATGTCAAGGGGAGGTTGTTAGACTCTCTCTTGTTGGAGATGGTCATTGTCTGGCACTTGTCTGGCACAAATGTTATTTGCCACTTATCGAATATCCCAGTGAGAGTCAGTGTCCGTGGATCCCGTACCCCAGTGAGAGTCAGTGTGTGTGACTCCACATGCACTGACCTTAGTCGTGAGTCTACTATGAGAACATAATAAATAGGAACAGGGGTAGGCCATTCGGCCCCTCGAGCCTGCTCCGCCATTCATTCAGATCATGGCTGATCTTCGACCTAAACTCCACTTTCCCGCCTGATCCCCGTATCCCTTGATTCCCCCAGAGTCCAAAAATATATCGATCTCAGCCTTGAATATACTCAACGACTCAGCATCCACAGCCCTCTGGGTAGAGAATTCCAAAGATTCACAATACTCGGAGTGGAAAAACTTCTCCTCATTTCAGTCTTAAACGGCTGACCTGTTATCCTCAGACTATACCTCCTGGTTCTCGACTCTCCAGCCAGAGGGGAATCAACCTCTCAGCATCTGTACTGTCAAGCCCTCTCAGAATCTTATGTTTCACTGAGATCACCTCTCACTCTTCTAAATTCCAATGTAAGGAATCTTACAACACCAGGTTATAGTCCAACAAATTTATTTTAAAATCACAAGCTTTCGGAGATTATCTCCTTCGTCAGATGAATGAATGAAAAGGTTCTCAAATCGCATATCTTATACTATGTTGGGACAGCATCACACCAATCAAAAGGTGTCGTTGTTATTCAAACAGGCCAGTCACGGAGAACAGCACGTCCCAGTACACTAGATATACATTGTGTCTATTACACAGGCAGAAAGACAGAAACTCAAAATGGCAGAGAGAGAGAGAGAATTTTAAAAAACATATTATTTTTTTCCCCCTTTTTGCTGGTGGGGTAACGTGTAGCGTGACATGAACCCAAGATCCCGGTTGAGGCCGTCCTCATGGGTGCGGAACTTGGCTATCAACTTCTGCTCGACGATTTTGCGTTGTCGTGTGTCTCGAAGGCCGCCTTGGAGTACGCTTACCCGAAGATCGGTGGCTGAATGTCCTTGACTGCTAAAGTGTTCCCCGACTGGGAGGGAACCCTCCTGTTTGGCGATTGTTGCGCGGTGTCCGTTCATCCGTTGTCGCAGCGTCTGCATGGTCTCGCCAATGTACCATGCTCTGGGGCATCCTTTCCTGCAACATATGGGGTAAACAACGTTGGCCGAGTCACAGGAGTATGAACCATGTACCTGGTGGGTGGTGTCCTCTCGTGTGATGGTGGTATCTGTGTCGATGATCTGGCATGTCTTGCAGAGGTTGCCGTGGCAGGGTTGTGTAAATTCCAGAGAGTATAGGCCCATTCTACCCAGGGAGAGTCCATGTCCATGTAACCCGTACCCCAGTGAGAATCAGTATTTGTGGAACCAGTACCCCAGTGAGAGTCAGTGTCTGTGGGACCCGTACCCCAGTGAGAGTCAGTGTGTGTGGAACTCGTACCTCAATGAGTGTCAGTGTGTGTGGGACCCGTACCCCAGTGAGAGTCGGTGTCTGTGGGACCCGTACCCCAGTGAGAGTCAGTGTGTGTGGGACCCGTACCCCAGTGAGAGTCAGTGTGTGTGGGACCCGTACCCCAGTGAGAGTCAGTGTGTGTGGGACCCGTACCCCAGTGAGAGTCAGTGTCTGTGGGACCCGTACCCCAGTGAGAGTCAGTGTGTGTGGGACCCGTACCCCAGTGAGAGTCAGTTACTTTAAGAGAGGAGTGGGAATGAATCCGTTAAGTTTCTCAGTGTCAAATTGTGCCCCTGTTCATTAACATCTGACAGCTTGGGTGAGTTTATTGAGGACTGGGGATGAATAATGGTGATAGGGCACGCATTTTCTTGTAAACATGAAGATTTCTTTCCTGGTTAATAAACCTGCCACTACTGGGAGAAATCCAAACCACAACTCACTTTAGCAGGAACAGAGCAGGCGAGGCTGGTCAGTTTAAAGCTCCGAGATCACTGGTCAGTTTAAAGTTCCCAGACCACTGGTCAGTTTAAAGCTCCGAGATCACTGGTCAGTTTAAAGCTCCCAGACCACTGGTCAGTTTAAAGTTCCCAGACCACTGGTCAGTTTAAAGTTCCCAGACCACTGGTCAGTTTAAAGCTCCGAGATCACTGGTCAGTTTAAAGCTCCCAGACCACTGGTCAGTTTAAAGTTCCCAGACCACTGGTCAGTTTAAAGCTCCCAGATCACTCTTAAGTTTAAAGCTCCCAGATCAATTTGCAGCTTTTTGGCTGGGAGATGTAGAATTGTATCGAATTTACAGTACAGAAAAAGGCCATTCGGCCCAACCTGTCCATGCTGGCGTTTATGCTCCACACGAGCCTCCTCCCAACCCACTTCATAGTATCATAACTTCCTATGTTACAACATTGACCTAACTTCAAAAGTATTTCATTGATTGTAAACACTTTGGGACGTCCTGAGGTCGTGAAAGGCGCTTTAGAAATGCAATTCTTTCTTTTGTTATCATAGTTGTTTTCTTTTTATTCATTCATGGGATGTGGGCGTCGCTGGCGATGCCAGCATTTATTGCCCTTGAGAAGGTGGTGGTGAGCCGCCTTCTTGAACCGCTGTAGTCCATGTGGTGAAGGTTCTCTCACAGTGCTGTTAGGAAGGGAGTTCCAGGATTTTGACCCAGCGACGATGAAGGAACGGCGATATATTTCCAAGGCGGGATGGTGTGTGACTTGGAGGGGAACGTGCAGGTGGTGTTGTTCCCATGTACCTGCTGCCCGTGTCCTTCTAGGTGGTAGAGGTCGCGGGTTTGGGAGGTGCTGTCGAAAAAGCCTTGGCGAGCCCAAGCCTGGATGTTTGACTGAGTGTGACATCAAGGAGCCCTAGTAAAATTGAAGTCAATGGGAATCAGGGGGAAAACACTCCAGTGGCTGGAGTCATACCTAGCACAAAGGAAGATGGTAGTGGTTGTTGGTGGCCAATCATCTCAGCCCCAGGACATTGTTGCAAGAGTTCCTCAGGGCAGTGTCCTAGGCTCAACCATCTTCAGCTGCTTCATCAATGACCTTCCCTCCATCATAAGGTCAGAAATGGGGATGTTCGCTAATGATTGCACAGTGTTCAGTTCCATTCGCAACCGCTCAAATAATGAAGCAGTCCGAGCCTGCATGCAGCAAGACCTGGACAACATCCAGGCTTGGGCTGATAAGTGGCAAGTAACATTCGTGCCAGACAAGTGCCAGGCAATGACCATCTCCAACAAGAGAGAGTCTAACCACCTCCCCTTGACATTCAACGGCATTACCATCGCCGAATCCCCCACATTCAACACCCTGGGGGTCACCATTGACCAGAAACTTAACTGGACCAGCCATATAAATACTGTGGGTACAAGAGCAGGTCAGAGGCTGGGTATTCTGCGGCGAGTGACTCACCTCCTGACTCCCCAAAGCCTTTCCACCATCTACAAGGCACAAGTCAGGAGTGTGATGGAATACTCTCCACTTGCCTGGATGAGTGCAGCTCCAACAACACTCAAGAAGCTCGACACCATCCAAGATAAAGCAGCCTGCTTGATTGGCACCCCATCCACCACCCTAAACATTCACTCCCTTCACCACCAGTGCACAGTGGCTGCAGTGTGTACCATCCACAGGATGCACTGCAGCAACTCGCCAAGGCTTCTTCGACAGCACCTCCCAAACCCGCGACCTCTACCACAAGAGCAGCAGGTACATGGGAACAACACCACCTGCACGTTCCCCTCCAAGTCACACACCATCCCGACTTGGAAATATATCGCCGTTCCTTCATCGTCGCTGGGTCAAAATCCTGGAACTCCCTTCCTAACAGCACTGTGGGAGAACCTTCACCACACGGACTGCAGCGGTTCAAGAAGGCGGCTCACCACCATCTTCCCAAGGGCAATTAGGGATGGGCAATAAATGCCGGCCTCGCCAGCAACGCCCACATCCCATGAACGAATAATAAAAAAAAATCCAAAAGGGAATTCAGGAGAAACGTCTTTACCGAAAGAGTGGCGAGAATGTAGAAGGTGCTACCACAGGAATAGTTGAGGCAAATAGCATCGATGCATTTAAAGGGAAGTTAGATATGCATATGAGGGAGAAAGGAATAGCAGGATATGCTGATCGGGGTAGATGAAGAGGTAAGGGAGGAGGCTCGTGTAGAGCATAAATGTGGGCATAGACCAGTTGGGCCGAATGCCTTGTTTCTGTGCTGTAGATGGGCTGTAACTCAATACAAGTTTAACATAACTTCTCTGCTTTTGAATTGTATTCCTCTAGAAATGAACCCAGTGCTTCATTTGCTTTTTTTTATGGCCTTTTGCATCGCTATTTTTAGTGATTTGTGTATCTGTACCCCCAGATCCCTCTGCTCCTCTACCCCATTTAGACTTTTATTTTCCAAGGAGTTTGTGGCCTCCTTATTCCTCCTACCAAATTGTACCACCTCAAACTTATCTATATTGAAATTCATTTGCCAATTACCCGCCCATTCTGCAAGTTTATTAATGTCTTCCTGTATTTTGTCACAGTCCTCAGAATGGACTATAAACCCAATTTGGTGTCATCCACAAATTTTGAAATTGTACATCCGGTTCCCGAGTCCAAATTGTTTATGTAAATGTTGAACAACAGTGGTCCCAGCACCGATCCCTGTGGAAAAGCCACTTCCCACCCGGCCCATTTCTTAGCCAAAGAAATTGATGTTACTCTTCCCCATTGGATAGTGTAGCTGTAAGTTTACACCCCCCCAACTCCAACCAAGGGAGACCATTCAGCCCATCGTTTCTGTGCCAACTCTACTAGAACAATCCAAAACACTTCCCCGCTCCCTCCCCCTGTCCCAGTTTCAATCACAAACTAATCCCACTGCCCTGCTCTCTCCCTATAGATCTTTGCCACCCGAGGCACCGAGCTTTAGTCGAGTCTGGGGTGTTCTCTGTATTCGAGCGGCTGAAAGGCGTCCCATTGAGTTAGACTGCTGGGAGCCCCGGTTCTCAGTGTGGGACTGTCCAGCGCTCAGTCCCAACACAGAGCCGGGACCCCTTCTAACTGTAGTCCAGGGCTCAGTCCCAACACAGACCCGGAACACCCTTTATCTGTAGTCCAGGGCTCAGTCCCAACACAGTCCCAGGACCCCCTCTAACTGTGGTCCAGGGCTCAGTCCCAACACAGTCCCAGGACTCCCTCTAACTGTGGTCCAAGGCTCAGTCCCAACACAGTCCCAGGACCCCCTCTAACTGTGGTCCAGGGCTCAGTCCCAACACAGTCCCAGGACCCCCTCTAACTGTAGTCCAAGGCTCAGTCCCAACACAGTCCCGGGACACCCTCTAACTGTGGTTCAGGGCTCAGTCCCAATACAGGGCATTCTCAAGGGGGAGGGTGAGCAGGCAGAGGTCGTGGTCCACATTGGGACCAACGACATAGGTAGGAAGGGAGATGAGGTCCTGCATCAAGAATTTAGGGAGCTAGGTAGCAGATTAAAGAGCAGGACCTCAAAGGTTGTAATCTCTGGATTACTCCCAGTGCCACGGGCGAGTGAGTATAGAAATAGGAGGATAGAACAGATGAATGCATGGCTAAAGAGTTGGTGCAGGAGGGAGGGTTTCAGTTTCCTGGATCACTGGGCCTGCTTCTGGGGAAGGTGGGACTTGTACAAGTCGGACGGGTTGCACCTGAACCAGAGCGGGACAAATATCCTTGCGGGGAGGTTTGCTAGCACTGTTGGGGGGGGTTTAAACTAACTTGGCAGGGGGATGGGATACAGAGTGGAGCTACAATAGGGGGTGATGTGCAGCCAAATATAGAGAAAAAAACAAGTCAGCTTGGAAGACAGGGCAAATATGTGAGGGCAAGGCTGGATGGCATCTATTTTAATGCAAGGAGTCTTGTGAATAAGGTGGATGAACTGAAGGTGTTGATAAACACATGGGAGTATGATATTGTTGCTGTCACAGAGACATGGTTGAGGGAGGGGCAAGACTGGCAGCTCAATATTCTGGGGTACAGAATCTTCAGGCGAGACAGAGGGGGAGGTATAAGAGGAGGGGGGGTCGCAATATTAATTAAAGAATCAATTACTGCCATAAGGAGGGATGATATATTAGCAGGTTCCTCTAATGAGGCCATATGGGTGGAGCTTAAAAACAAAAAGGGGGCAAGCACTTTGATGGGAGTGTACTATAGGCCCCCAAACAGTCAGGGGGAGATAGAGGAACAGATATGTAGGCAAATCTCAGAAAATTGTGCAAATAATAGGGTAATAATAGTGGGGGATTTCAACTTCCCCAATATTAACTGGGATACTCAGAGTGTAAAAGGCTTAGAGGGTACAAAATTCTTAACGTGCATCCAGGAGAGCTTTTTGAGCCAGCATGTAGAAAGTCCTACAAGAGAGGGGGCGGTACTGGACCTAATTCTAGGGAATGTGGCCGGCCAAGTGGAAGAAGTGCTAGTAGGTGAGCACTTTGGTGACAGTGACCATAATTCGGTGAGATTTAAGGTGGTCATGGAAAAGGATAGGGAGGGGCCAGAAATAAAGGTTCTAAATTGGGGGAAGGCCGATTTTAATAGGATAAGGCAAGATCTGGCCAAAATGGACTGGGATCAGCTGCTTGTAGGAAAATCCGCATCGGAGCAATGGGAGTCTTTCAGAAGGGAGATTGAGACCATAAAATGGCAACATGTTCCCGTAAAGGTCAAGGGTGGTTCCAAGAACTCCAGGGAACCTTGGATGTCAGGGGATATACGAGAATGGATTAGGAAAAAAAGGAGGGCTTTTGGCAGATACAAAAGGCTAAAGACGGAGGAAGCCCTAGAGGAGTACAAAAAGTGCAGGGGGATACTTAAAAAAGAAATTAGGAGATCAAGGAGGGGCCATGAAATAACACTGGCGAGCAAAATAAAGGAAAATCCTAAGATGTTTTATAAGTATATAAAGGGTAAGAGGATGACTAGGGAAAAAATAGGGCCCATTAGGGACAAAAATGGCAATCTGTGTGTGGAGCCGGCAGATGTAGGAGGGGTTCTAAATGAATTTTTTGCATCTGTTTTCACTCTGGAGAAGGACGATGTCGACATAGAAATACGACAGGGGGACTGTGATATACTCGAACATATTAACATCGAGCGGGAGGAGGTATTGGCGGTTTTAGCAGGCCTAAAAATGGATAAATCCCCAGGCCCGGACGAAATGTATCCCAGGCTACTGTGTGAGGCAAAGGAGGAGATTGCGGGGGCTCTGACACATATATTCAGAACCTCTCTGGCCACAGGGGATGTGCCAGAGGACTGGAGAACCGCTAATGTAATACCATTATTCAAGAAGGGGAGTAGGGAAAAAATGGGGAACTACAGGCCAGTGAGCCTAACATCAGTGGTAGGAAAATTATTGGAAAAAATTCTGAAGGACAAAATTAGTCTCCACTTGGAGAAGCAAGGATTAATCAGGGATAGTCAACATGGCTTTGTCAAGGGAAGATCATGTCTGACTAATTTGATTGAATTTTTTGAGGGGGTGACTAGGCGAGTGGATGAGGGTAACGCAGTGGATGTGGTATACATGGATTTCAGTCAGGCCTTCGATAAAGTCCCCCACAGGAGACTGGTCAAGAAGGTACGAGCCCATGGAATCCAGGGTGCCTTGGCACTTTGGATACAAAACTGGCTTAGTGGCAGAAGGCAGAGGGTGATGGTCGAAGGTTGTTTTTGTGACTGGCAGCCTGTGGCCAGTGGGGTACCACAGGGATCGGTGCTGGGTCCCTTGCTGTTTGTGGTCTACATTAATGACTTGGATATGAATGTAAAAGGTATGATCAGTAAGTTCGCTGATGATACAAAAATTGGTAGGGTGGTAAATAGCGAGGAGGATAGCCTCAGTCTGCAGGACGATATAGATGGGTTGGTCAGATGGGCGGAACAGTGGCAAATGGAATTTAACCCGGAAAAGTGCGAGGTGATGCACTTTGGAGGGACTAACAAGGCAAGGGAATACACAATGAATGGGAGGACCCTAGGCAAGACAGAGGGTCAGAGGGATCTTGGTGTGCAAGTTCACAGATCCCTGAAGGTGGCGGAACAGGTAGATAAGGTGGTAAAGAAGGCCTATGGGATACTTGCCTTTATTAGCCGAGGCATAGAATATAAGGGCAAGGAGGTTATGATGGAGCTGTATAAAACACTGGTTAGGCCACAGCTGGAGTACTGTGTGCAGTTCTGGTCGCCACACTACAGGAAGGATGTGATCGCTTTGGAGAGGGTGCAGAGGAGATTCACCAGGATGTTAGCAGGGCTGGAGCGCTTCAGCTATGAAGAGAGACTGGGAAGATTGGGTTTGTTTTCCTTGGAGCAGCGGAGGCTGAGGGGGGACATGATTGAGGTGTACAAAATTATGAGGGGCACAGATAGGATGGATACTAAGGAGCTTTTTCCCTTAGTTGAGGGTTCTATAACAAGGGGACATAGATTCAAGGTAAAAGGTGGGAGGTTTAGAGGGGATTTGAGAAAGAACTTTTTCACCCAGAGGGTGGTTGGAGTCTGGAACTCACTGCCTGAAAGGGTTGTGGAGGCAGGAACCCTCACAACATTCAAGAAGCATTTGGATGAGCACTTGAAATGCCATAGCATACAAGGCTACGGACCAAATGCTGGAATATGGGATTAGATTAGACAGAGCTTGATGGCCGGCACGGACACGATGGGCCGAAGGGCCTCTATCCGTGCTGTATGACTCTATGACTCTATGACAGGCTGGTGGGAATTAGTCAGCTGTTCTCTGTAAAGTTGAGGAGACACCGAGACGTGGAGAGATTAACCCCTGATCCTGTCTGCTGTTTAAAACCTGCTTTTTGTTCGTCTCTTTAAACAGTCTGGGAACAATCTGACGTTTGAATGCAGAATGGGGGGTGGGGGGGTGCTAGAGGTCGAGGAGGTCAGAGGTCATGAGGAACTGGAAATGTAAAGCTGTAAAATTAGCATCACAGATCGGTGTGCTGGTGGGGTGAGGATTGGGGCTTCAGATCAGCTCACAACTTCTGCAAACGGAGTTTTGGGTGAGAGGCCAGGCTGTAAGGCGGGGAATCAATGATGGGCAGAACTTTCATCACCGGACACTCTACGATGGTCAGAATGAGCGATCCGTCATTCCGTCCCTTTTGTGTCTGACTGCATCGCTGATGGAGTTTGGCTGGAAAGTTTACTGTCCCTTCCCCACACGTTCAGCATAAGGTCAATTGGCGATGACCTGTGACCTGCGAGCTGGTGGAGATATGGGTGAGATATTGACCCAGGCACTGGTTTATCAATAATTGCACTGCTCCTTGTGGTGAGAATCACTGGGATCGATAAAAGTGTCCAAACACACCGGCAAATGATGTCCAACTCACTTTGGTGCTGAAAAATTTAATTGGGCAGCAAAATGTCATTCCATTGGTTGCTGAAGCTTTCTTTGTAAAACTATCATTTGTTCACCACGGATACAGGAACTGAAGCCTGAGGTTATTGAAAATACACCAAGACCCTCAACCTCATCCCTGCCCCCACATCCTGTCCTCACAGAGAGGTGATTAATGTCCCGTGTCAGGGTCTGTTCATTTTGAAGTGAGGCCTTTTCCTTGGGGACACCACAGCTGATTCATTGTATTTAACCTCCCCCTTGTGGCTCTGTCCTTCTACATAATTCATTGTGGTTGAGGAGCGAGGCAAGAGGTGAATGGTGAGGTGAGGGGTGAGATGCAGAGACGGACAGGGACACAGAGAGATACAGAGGCAGACGGGGACATAGAGAGATACAGAGACAGATAGGGACACAGTCAGACAGAGATACAGAGACAGACAGGGGCACAGAAAGATACAGAGACAGACAGGGACTCAGAGAGATACAGAGACAGACAGGGACTCAGAGAGATACAGGGACACAGAGATACAGAGACAGATAGGGACACAGTCAGACAGAGATACAGAGACAGACAGGGGCACAGAAAGATACATAGGCAGACAGGGACGCAGAGAGATACAGAGACAGACAGGGACTCAGAGAGATACAGGGACACAGAGATACAGAGACAGATAGGGACACAGGGACACAGACAGACAGAGATACAGAGACAGACAGGGGCACAGAAAGACAGAGGCAGACAGGGATGCAGAGAGATACAGAGGCAGACAGGGACTCAGAGATACAGAGGCAGACGGAGACGCAGAGATACAGAGGCAGACGGAGACGCAGAGAGATACAGAGGCAGACGGGGACGCAGCGAGATACAGAGACAGACAGGGACACAGAGATACAGGGACACAGACAGGCAGAGATACAGAGACAGACAGGGGCACAGAAAGATACAGAGGCAGACAGGGATGCAGTGAGATACAGAGACAGCCAGGGACACAGAGATACAGAGACAGATGGACACAGAGAGACACAGAGACAGACGGATACAGAGAGATACAGAGAGATACAGAGAGATACAGCGACACAATCAGGGACACAGACAGACAGAGACACAGAGATATAGAGAGAGAATGGGATACGAGCAGCAGCTTGAATTGATTTGAACGAAGTCTCAAAACCGCATAAAAGCACAGGGAGTGGACAGGAATGTTGCAGTAATTTCCGTGTGGCCCAGTTTGACGCTGGGCAGCCTGAGTAGAGCGATTGGGAGGTGACTGTAAAGCACAGGGTACTGAGGGGGAGGTTTGACCCCGTACTGTGTCCGGACGGTGACCCCGCGGTGTGTCCGGACGGTGACCCCGCGGTGTGTCCGGACGGTGACCCCGCGGTGTGTCCGGACGGTGACCCCGAGGTGTGTCCGGACGGTGACCCCGAGGTGTGTCCGGACGGTGACCCCGCGGTGTGTCCGGACGGTGACCCCGCGGTGTGTCCGGACGGTGACCCCGAGGTGTGTCCGGACGGTGACCCCGTACTGTGTCCGGACGGTGACCCCGAGGTGTGTCCGGACGGTGACCCCGTACTGTGTCCGGACGGTGACCCCGAGGTGTGTCCGGACGGTGACCCCGAGGTGTGTCCGGACGGTGACCCCGTACTGTGTCCGGACGGTGACCCCGAGGTGTGTCCGGACGGTGACCCCGAGGTGTGTCCGGACGGTGACCCCGCGGTGTGTCCGGACGGTGACCCCGAGGTGTGTCCGGACGGTGACCCCGAGGTGTGTCCGGACGGTGACCCCGCGGTGTGTCCGGACGGTGACCCCGAGGTGTGTCCGGACGGTGACCCCGTACTGTGTCCGGACGGTGACCCCGAGGTGTGTCCGGACGGTGACCCCGAGGTGTGTCCGGACGGTGACCCCGCGGTGTGTCCGGACGGTGACCCCGCGGTGTGTCCGGACGGTGACCCCGAGGTGTGTCCGGACGGTGACCCCGAGGTGTGTCCGGACGGTGACCCCGTACTGTGTCCGGACGGTGACCCCGAGGTGTGTCCGGACGGTGACCCCGTACTGTGTCCGGACGGTGACCCCGAGGTGTGTCCGGACGGTGACCCCGAGGTGTGTCCGGACGGTGACCCCGCGGTGTGTCCGGACGGTGACCCCGCGGTGTGTCCGGACGGTGACCCCGCGGTGTGTCCGGACGGTGACCCCGCGGTGTGTCCGGACGGTGACCCCGAGGTGTGTCCGGACGGTGACCCCGAGGTGTGTCCGGACGGTGACCCCGAGGTGTGTCCGGACGGTGACCCCGAGGTGTGTCCGGACGGTGACCCCGAGGTGTGTCCGGACGGTGACCCCGAGGTGTGTCCGGACGGTGACCCCGAGGTGTGTCCGGACGGTGACCCCGAGGTGTGTCCGGACGGTGACCCCGCGGTGTCCGGACGGTGACCCCGCGGTGTCCGGACGGTGACCCCGCGGTGTCCGGACGGTGACCCCGCGGTGTCCGGACGGTGACCCCGCGGTGTCCGGACGGTGACCCCGCGGTGTGTCCGGACGGTGACCCTGGTGACCCCTCAATATACCCAGATGGTGAGGGACCTACCTGAGGTTGATCTGATGCGTGTCACGGATGCTGGCTGTTAGAGAACGAATGTAAAAGTATTGGTGTAAAATGTTCCCCCTTCCTCCATCACTGTTAAACCCCAGGGCTGTGTCACCAGCCTGGAACTCAGATTAAACCCACATGTGGTCTCCCACATGCTCCATGTTTCCATCTTACTTTGCACGCAATTGGTTGAAAAAGGCAGGAAAACTATTTTAAACACACATCGAGTCACACAAGATCTTCCAAGCACAGGGCCTGACAAACATTGACTGATCCAACTTGGGGGCTTGGCAGTGAATGAAACACTGTGCTGAGACTGATCAAATCCAGTTGTTAGAATGCTCATGGAATAGATTCTCATTTTTAATCATCAGCCCTTCAGAGCCACTTTCTGCAGCTCAGTGGCTGAATGATCTGATCTCACCCGGGAGGTCTCGAGTCCTGGGGTCTCTCTCACTCTGTGCTTGGTGATCTGATCTCATTGGAGGCGCAGTGTGTCTGGGATAAAGGAGAAAATCTAATGACTCTCCAATGATTCCTACTCAAAAATGTGTGAATGTTGGAGTATATGTTTCTGTATGTGTGCTTTTATTTGTGTGTGTGAATATGTCATTGTGTTTGTGTGTTTATGAATTTTGAGTGTGCATCAGTTTGAGTGTGTATGTGTAACAATTTGTGTGTTTTTATTTGATAGTGTTGTTTGCTTGTTTGCATGTACACCTGTATTTGCTTGAGTGTGACAATGTGTGTATATATATGTGTTAGAGTGTGTGTATATATGTGTGTGTATCTGTTTGTTAGAGAGTGTATGACAATGTGTGTGTCTGTGTATTAATGGGTGTATATGAACGTATGTATCTGTGTTAGAGTGTGCCTGTGTGTATCTGTGTATTAGATTGTGTGTGTGTATATGACTCTGTGTGTATTTGTGTGTTGTGTGACAATGTGTGTGTATCTGTGTATATGCACGTGTGTATATCTGCATTTGTATGTATTTGAAAGTGTGTGTATCTATGTGTGTGTGTGTGTGCATATGAATGTGTGTGTATTTATTTTAATTCATTCTCAGGATGTGGGCGTCGCTGGCAAGGCCAGAATTTATTGCCCATCCCTAATTGCCCTTGAGAAGGTGGTGGTGAGCCATGTTCTTGAACCGCTGCAGTCCGTGTGGTGAAGGTTCTCCCACAGTGCTGTTAGGAAGGGAGTCCCAGGATTTTGACCCAGTGACGATGAAGGAACGGCGATATATTTCCAAGTCGGGATGGTATATGAATTGGAGGGGAACGTGCAGGTGGTGTTGTTCCCATGTACCTGCTGCCCTTGTCCTTCTAGGTGGTAGAGGTTGCGGGTTTGGGAGGTGCTGTTGAAGAAGCCTTGGCGAGTTGCT
This sequence comes from Heptranchias perlo, assembly GCF_035084215.1. Taxonomy (NCBI): domain Eukaryota; kingdom Metazoa; phylum Chordata; class Chondrichthyes; order Hexanchiformes; family Hexanchidae; genus Heptranchias; species Heptranchias perlo. The sequence continues at coordinate 451,999 of NW_027139218.1, read as the reverse complement.
GCAGTGCATCCTGTGGATGGTACACACTGCAGCCACGGTGCGCCGGTGGTGAAGGGAGTGAATGTTTAAGGTGGTGGATGGGGTGCCAATCAAGCGGGCTGCTTTGTCCTGGATGGTGTCGAGCTTCTTGAGTGTTGTTGGAGCTGCACTCATCCAGGCAAGTGGAGAGTATTCCATCACACACCTGACTTGTGCCTGATAGGTGGGCGCCACTGTGGTGTTGATGGAGCTGACTGCTCAGTCCATGTTGAACAGAATGGGCTCCATGCTCTGCACGAAGCTTGACTCAAGTTGGAGTTGGACTCCTCCTTGCTCCGCGACATTGTGCACAAGCTCTCTGGCCGGCTCCCGGTGCATTTCCTGGTAGATGCTCATCAGCCTTCTTCAGTAGCATGGGGCCTCGATGTTTGCATCTGCAGAACTAGTATGTGACCTCCCCTCCCTGTCAAGCTGGCACCTGTGGCGTCCTATCACTCTGCCCTAGCTCCTGCACACTTGTGCCTGGTGAGTAACCACCTGTAGAAATCTCCTCTAACCTCGCCTCTAAAATCGAGCTGGTGCCAGTATCTTAGCTGGTGCTTGCGAGATTCAGATCAAGTGACAGTGCATCTCCTGGAAGGCTTGACTCCTCTTCCTCCACTGGCTGTGAGGGGCATCGACATTCTCAGCAGCTGAAATGAAAGAGAAGGACAAGGGTTAGTTTGATTGAGGCGGAGAACAGAAGAAAGAAGTGTGTGTTGAAAGCATCTGCAGCTTGTCATGCAGAGTGTGGGGTCAGCGAGAAGTCAGAGGAGACAAAGAGGATTAGGTATGAAGAAACCCTGCGTGATGTCTCCTCCAGCGTTGCCATTCACCGCGGTCTCCGCTTTGCTCCTTCCTACGATGGCCAGCTTCAAGGGGAGGGAGGGTCTGCAGGCGGCCTGTTCTTTGCCCTTCGGTTCCAGCCTGTTTCATGTGACCTTCTCCTGCAAGAAAGAGGCAGTGTGTTAGTGAGAGTCTTGTGAGGTATTTGGAGAATATGGCTGTCACGATGGAATAGCTGGTATGAAGTATGTCAGGTATGAGATGTGGGTGTTTGAGTGTGTGGAGGTGGAGTGTGGTGCAGTAATTGTAGGAGAGTGAAGGGAAGCAGAGGAGGCTGGAGGTGTGAACAAAGAGTAATAGATCAGGTTTCTTACCTTGATAACTCTGGTGAGGTCATTAAAGTTTTTCTGGCATTGTCAGAAGCCATGTTTGGCAAAGCAGCATCCTGCAGATCATATTTCATATCGCCATGTCCTGAGAGCTGAGCTCCGCATTGACCTCCTCTGCGACCTCTTCCCACTGGTAGTGGAGCAGATGCCCCTGGGAGGGAAACTATCGACCTCTTCTGGTGCACTGCCCTGACCAGGGCCTCCAATGCAGTATCAGAGAGCTGGGTTGTTTCAGCTATTTCTCTCCTTACAGGTCTTTCCCTGGTATCTGCAGCCAGAGTGCACCTCACCTTTAGGAGGTGCATGCTGCCTTTAAGTAATGTGCATATGTGTGTATATGCTTGTGTGTGTGTGTGTGTGCGCGGTTCAGAATCACTCCATTATACCATACACGTTTGATGTGGAGATGCCGGTGATGGACTGGGGTGGACAAATGTAAGGAATCTTACAACACCAGACGAAGGGGATAATCTCCGAAAGCTTGTGATTTTAAAATAAAATTGTTGGACTATAACCTGGTGTTGTAAGATTCCTTACATTCAACCATACAGGTTGTGGTGGGTTTTGTCCCTGAGACCCTGAATCCTCACTCTCGACAACAATGTGCCAGTGTCCGTGACTAACCCTCTCGTCCTCAACCCGAAACTCACTCAGTAAGAAGTTCCTTGCAGCGGAGAAACCATTTGCCCTTCACCCTAGTTATCTTGGAGCTGTTCCTCGCTTGGTGGTCTCTGCACACACAAACCCATCTTCTTTCAATGATTGAAACCATTGTTGTTAACCCCTTCAGCACCACAGTGCTATATATAGATTGAGAGAGGGGCCTTCGGGGTGGTATGGGCCTATACTTAACTTAGCTCTTGTTTGGGTTTTTATGCTGTTGATAAAATGATCTTCTAATGTGGTCCCTCCAGCGATGAGGAACAGATGGGACTGGGACTGCTTCATCTTCACATTATTTTAATTTCACTGATATATGGTCTCCGCAGACTGTTCTAGATGCTGAACTTTCTGGGTCGTGGGTGGAGACAGGGCCCTAACACCCAGACTCCCACTTCATTAAGAGAGAAATCAGGAGGACAAAAAGGGGACATGAGATTGCTTTGGCAGATAAGGCAAAAGAGAATCCAAAGAGCTTCTACAAATACATAAAGGGCAAAAGAGTAACTAGGGAGAGAGTAGGGCCTCTTAAGGATCAACAAGGTCATCTATGTGCGGAACCACAAGAGATGGGTGAGATCCTAAATGAATATTTCACATCGGTATTTACGGTTGAGAAAGGCATAGATGTTAGGGAACTTGGGGAAATAAATAGTGATGTCTTGAGGAGTGCACATATTACAGAGAGGGAGGTGCTGGAAGTCTTAACGCGCATCAAGGTAGATAAATCTCCGGGACCTGATGAAATGTATCCCAGGACGTTATGGGAGGTTAGGGAGGAAATTGCGGGTCCCCTAGCAGAGATATTTGAATCATCGACAGCTACAGGTGAGGTGCCTGAAGATTGGAGGGTAGCAAATGTTGTGCCTTTGTTTAAGAAGGGCGGCAGGGAAAAGCCTGGGAACTACAGACCGGTGAGCCTGACATCTGTAGTGGGTAAGTTGTTAGAGGGTATTCTGAGGGTCAGGATCTACAGGCATTTGGAGAGGCAGGGACTGATTAGGAACAGTCAGCATGGTTTTGTGAGAGGAAAATCATGTCTCACGAATTTGATTGAGTTTTTTGAAGGGGTAACCAAGAAGATAGATGATCGCTGTGCAGTAGACGTGGTCTACATGGACTTTAGCAAAGCCTCTGACAAGGTACCGCATGGTAGGTTGTTACATAAGGTTAAATCTCACGGGATCCAAGGTGAGGTAGCCAATTGGATACAAAATTGGCTTGACGACAGAAGACAGAGGGTGGTTGTAGAGGGTTGTTTGTCAAACTGGAGGCCTGTGACCAGCGGTGTGCCTCAGGGATCGGTGTTGGGTCCGCTGTTATTTGTTATTTATATTAATGATTTGGATGAGAATTTAGGAGGCATGATTAGTAAGTTTGCAGATGACACCAAGATTGGTGGCATTGTGGACAGTGAAGAAGGTTATCTAGGATTGCAACGGGATTTTGATAAATTGGGCCAGTGGGCCGATGAATGGCAGATGGAGTTTAATTTAGATAAATGTGAGGTGATGCATTTTGGTAGATCGAATCGGGCCAGGACCTACTCCGTTAATGGTAGGGCGTTGGGGAGAGTTATAGAACAAAGAGATCTAGGAGTACAGGTTCATAGCTCCTTGAAAGTGGAGTCACAGGTGGATAGAGTGGTGAAGAAGGCATTCGGCATACTTGGTTTCATTGGTCAGAACATTGAATACAGGAGTTGGGATGTCTTGTTGAAGTTGTACACGACATTGGTGAGGCCACACTTGGAATACTGTGTACAGTTCTGGTCACCCTATTATAGAAAGGATATTATTAAACTAGAAAGAGTGCAGAAAAGATTTACTAGGATGCTACCGGGACTTGATGGTTTGACTTATAGGGAGAGGTTGGATAGACTGAGACTTTTTTCCCTGGAGAGTAGGAGGTTAAGGGGTGATCTTATAGAAGTCTATAAAATAATGAGGGGCATAGATAAGGTAGATAGTCAAAATCTTTTCCCAAAGGTAGGGGAGTCTATAACGAGGGGGCATAGATTTAAGGTGAGAGGGGAGAGATACAATAGGGTCCAGAGGGGCAATTTTTTCACTCAAAGGGTGGTGAGTGTCTGGAACGAGCTGCCAGAGGCAGTAGTAGAGGCAGGTACAATTTTGTCTTTTAAAAAACATTTGGACAGTTACATGGGTAAGATGGGTATAGAGGGATATGGGCCAAGTGCAGGCAATTGGGACTAGCTTAGTGGTATAAACTGGGCGACATGGACATGTTGGGCCGAAGGGCCTGTTTCCATGTTGTAAACTTCTATGATTCTATGATTCATAGAATCATAGAAATTTACAGCACAGAAGGAGGCCATTCGGCCCATCATGTCTGTGTCGGCCGAAAAAATAGTTATCCAGCTTAATCCCACTTTCCAGCACTTGGTCCGTAGCCCTGTGGGTTACGGCAATTCAGGTGCACATCCAGGTACTTTTTAAATGAGTTGAGGGTTTCTGCCTCTCCCACCCTTTCAGGCAGTGAGTTCCAGACCCCCACCACCCTCTGGGTGAAAAAAATCTCATCAGCTCCCCTCTATTCCTTCTACCAATTACATTAAATCTCTGCCCCCTGGTCACTGACCCCTCTGCTAAGGGAAGTAGGTCCTTCCTATCCACTCTATCGAGGCCCCTCATAATTTTATATACCTCAATTATATCTCCCCTCAGCCTCCTTTGTTCCTAAGAAAACAACCCCAGCCTATCCAATCTTTCCTCATAGCTAAAATTCTCCAGCCGTGGCAACATCCTCGTAAATCTCCTCTGTACCCTCTCTAGTGCAATCACATCTTTTCTGTAATGTGGTGACCAGAACTGTACACAGTACTCAAGCTGTGGCCTAACCAATGTTTTATACAGTTCTGGAATAACCTCCCTGTTTTTATATTCTGTGCCTCGGCTAATAAAGGAAAGTATCCCGTATACCTTTTTAACTACCTTCTCGACCTGTCCTGCTGCCTTCATGGATCTGTGGACATGCACTCCAAGGTCCCTCACTTCCTCTACACCTCTCAGTATCCTCCCATTTATTGTGTGCTCCCTTGCCTCCTTTGCCCTCCCCAAATGCATTACCTCACATTTCGTCTGGATTGATTCCATTTGCCACTTTTCTGCCCACCTGACCAGTCCATTGATATCTTCCTGCAGTCTACAGCTTTCCTCCTCACTATCAACCACACGGCCAATTTTTGTATCATCTGCAAACTTCAAGTCCAAAACATTAATATATACCACAAAAAGCAAGGGACCCAGTACTGAGCCTTGCGGGACCTCACTGGAAACAGCCTTCCAGTCGCAAAAACACCTGTCAATCATTACCCTTTGCTTCCTGCCACTTCCCCCTTGGATCCCATGGGCTTTTACTTTTTTGACCAGTCTGCTGTGTGGGACCTTGTCAAAAGCCTTGCTAAAATCCATGTACACCACATCAAACACGTTACTCTCATCGACCCTCCTTGTTACTTCCTCAAAAAATTCAATCAAGCTAGTCAGAGACGACCTTCCCGTAACAAATCCATGCTGACTATCCTTAATTAACCCGTTCCGTTCTAAATGACGATTTATGCTGTCCCTCAGAATCAATTCCAATAATTTGCCCATCACCGAGATTAAACTGTCTGGCCTGTAATTACTCGGTCTATCCCTCTCTCCCTTTTCCAACAATGGTACAACGTTAGCAGTCCTCCAATCCTCCGGCACCACGCCTGTATCCAGGGAGGATTGGGAAATGATGGTCAGAGCCTCCGCTATTTCCTCCCTGGCTTCTCTTAACAGCCTGGGATACATTTCATCCGGGCCTGGTGATTTATTTACTTTCAAAGATGCTAATCCCCTTAATACTTCCTCTCTCAATATGTTTATCCCATCCAATATTTCACACTCCTCCTCCTTAACTACAATCTCTGTATCGTCCCTCTCTTTTGTGAAGACAGATGCAAAGTATTCATTAAGAACCATACCCACATCTTCCGCCTCCACACATAGTTTACCTATTTGGTCTCTAATAGGCCCTACTCTTTCCTTAGTTATCCTCTTGCTCTTTATGTATTTACAAAACATCTTTGGGTTTAGATTTAAGCTGTCCATTTAGGTAACAGTTTAGATCTCCAAGATCTCTGTGCTTCTCCAATTCTGGCCTCTTGCGCACCCTGATTTTAATCACTCCATCAATGGTGGCCGTGCCTTCAGCTGCCTGGGCCCTAAGCTCTGGAACTCCCTCCCTAAACCTCTCCGCCTCTCTCTCCTCCTTTAAGATGCTGCTTAAAACCTTTCTCTTTGACCAAGCTTTTGGCCACCTGTTCTAATGTCTCCTTATGTGGCTCGGTGTCAAATTTTGTTTGATAATCGCTCCTGTGAAGCGCCTTGGGACGTTTTACTATGTTAAAGGCGCTATATAAATGCAAGTTGTTGTTAGAATCAGAGAACCTTCCAGCACAGAAGGAGGCCATTCGGCCCGTCATGCCTGTGCCAGTTCTTTGAAAGAGCTGTCCAATTTAGTTCCACAACCTAGCTTTTTCCCCATAACCCTGCAAATTAATCCTCTTCAACTACTAATCCAATTGCCTTTTGACAGTTCCTATGGAATCTGCTTCCACCACCCTTTCAGGTAGCCCATTCCAGGTCTTAACAACCCTCTGTGAAAACATTTTTCCTCGTTTCCTCTCTAGTTCTTTTGTCAATCATTTTAAATCTCTGACCTCTGGTTACCAACCCACTTGCCAGAGGAAACAGTTTCTCCCGACCTGCTTCATCATAAGAACATAAATAGGAGCAGGAGGAGGCCATTCGGCCCCTCCAGCCTGCTCCGCCAGTCAATCAGATCATGGCTGATCTTTGACCTCAACTCTACTTTCCCGCCCGATCCCCATATCCCTTGATTCCCCTAGAGTCCAAAAATCTATCGATCTCAGCCTTGAATATATTCAATGATTCAACATCCACAGCCCTCTGGGGTGGAAAATTCTAAAGATTTACAACCCTCTGAGTGAAGAAATTCCTCCTCATCTCAGTCTTGAATGGCTGACCCCGTATCCTGCGACTATGCCCCTTAGCTCTACACTCTCTAGCCAGGGGAAACAGTCTCTCAGCATCTACCCTGTCGAGCCCCCTCCTAATCTTATATGTTTGAATGAGATCACCTCTCATTCCTCTGAACTCCAGAGAGTATAGGCCCATTCTACTCAATCTCTCCTCATAGGACAACCCTCTTGTTCCAGGAATTAATCCAGTGAACCTTCGTTGCACTGTCTCTCAGGCAAGTATATCCTTCCTTAGGTAAGGAGAACAAAACTGTACGCAGTACTCCAGGTGAGGTCTCACCAATGTCCTGTACAACTATAGTAAGACTTCCTTTCTCTTGTACTCCAACCCCTTGCACTAAAGGCCAACATGCCATTTGCCTTCCTGATTGCTTGCTGTACCTGCATGCTAACTTTCTGTGTTTCTTGTAGGAGGACACCCAAGTCTCTCTGAACACCAACATTTAATAGTTTCTCACTATTGAATAAATATTCTGTTTTTCTATTCTTCTTACCAAAGTGAATAACCTCACATTTACCCACATTATAGTACATCTGCCACCTTCTTGCCCATTCACTTAACCTGTCTATATCCCTTTGCAGACTCTTTGTGTCCTCCTCACAGCTTACTTTCCCACCTAGCTTTGCATCGTCAGCAAACTTGGATACATTACACTCGGTCCCTTCATCTAAGTCATTAATATAGACTGTAAATAGCTTTTATGTGGCACCTTATCAAATGCCTTTTGAAAATTCAAATATACTACATCCACTGGTTCCCCTTTATCTACGCTGTTAGTTACATCCTCAAAAAGCTCTAATAAATTTGTCAAACACGATTTCCCTTTCATAAAACCATGTTGACTCTGCTTAATCATATTATGATTTTCTAAATGCCCTGTTACCACTTCCTTAATAATGGATTCCAGCATTTTCCCGACGACTGATGTCAGGCTGTCCCCTGTTTTCTCTCTCCCTCCCTTCTTAAATAGCGGGATTACATTTGCTACATTCCAATCCACTGGGACCATTCCAGAATCTAGGGAATTTTGGAAGATTATAACCAATGCATCCACTATCTCTGCAGCCACCTCTTTTAGAACCCAAGGATGTAGGCCATCAGGTCCAGGGGATTTGACGACTTTTAGCCCCATTAGTTTATCCGGTACTTTTTCTCTAGTGATACTCATTGTTTTAAGTTCCTCACTCTCATTTACCCCTTGGTTTCCCATTATCAAAACCCCTCATAATTTTGAATACCTTTATCAGACATCCCCTCTGCTCTAAGGAGAACAATCCCAACTTTTCCATTCTCTCCATGTAATTGAAGTCCTTCATCCCTGCTATCATCCTGATAAATCTCCTCTGTACCCTCTCATAAGAACATAAGAAATAGGAGCAGCAGTAGGCCATTCGGCCCCTCGAGCCTGCTCCACCATTCAATCAGATCATGGCTGATCTTCGACCTCAACTCCACTTTCCCGCCCGATCCCCATATCCCTTGATTCCCCTAGAGTCCAAAAATCTATCGATCTCAGTCTTGAATGTACTCAATGATTCAGCATCCGCAGCCCTCTGGGGGAGAGAATTCCAAAGATTCACAACCCTCTGAGTGAAGAAATTTCTCCTTATCTCAGTCCAAAATGGCCGACCCCTTATCCTGAGACTATGCCCCCTAGTTCTAGACTCTCCAGCCAGGGGAAACAGCCTCTCGGCATCTACCCTGTCAAGGCTGCTCAGAATCCTGATTCCCCATTATAATTTCTCCTGTCTCAGCCTCCAAGGGACCAACGGTTACTTTTGCCACACTCTTCCTTTTCACATACTTGTAGTAGCTCTTACAATCTGTTTTTATATTTCTTGCCAGTTTACTCTCATATTCTATTATCTCCCTCTTTATCAATTTGCAAACCATCCTTTGCTGGTTTCTAAAACTCTCCCAATCCTCAGACTTACTACTGTCCAAGGTCTTGACAGCTGATAAGTGGCAAGTAACATTCACGCCAGACAAGTGCCAGGCAATGACCATCCCCAACAAGAGAGAGTCCAACCACTTCCCCTTGACATTCAATGGCATTACTATCGCCACATCCCCCACCATCAACATCCTGGGGGTCACCATTGACCAGAAACTTAACTGGACCAACCATATAAATAATGTGGCTACGACAGCAGGTCAGAGGCTGGGTATTCTGCGGTGAGTGACTCACCTCCTGACTCCCCAAAGCCTTTCCACCATCGACAAGGCACAAGTCAGGAGTGTGATGGAATACTCTCCACTTGCCTGGATGAGTGCAGCTCCAACAACACTCAAGAAGCTCGACACCATCCAGGACAAAGCAGCCTGCTTGATTGGCACCCCATCCACCACCCTAAACATTCACTCCCTTCACCACCGGCGCACTGTGGCTGCAGTATGTACCATCCACAGGATGCACTGCAGCAACTCGCCTAGGCTTCTTCAACAGCACCTCCCAAACCTGCGACCTCTACCACCTAGAAGGACAAGAGCAGCAGGCACATGGGAACTACACCACCTGCACGTTCCCCTCCAAGTCACACACCATCCCGACTTGGAAATATATCGCCGTTCCTTCATCGTCACTGGGTCAAAATCCTGGAACTCCCTTCCTAACAGCACTGTGGGAGAACCGTCACCACACGGACTGCAGCGGTTCAAGAAGGTGGCTCACCACCACCTTCTCAAGGGCAATTAGGGATGGGCAATAAATGCTGGCCTCGCCAGCAACGCCCACATCCCATGAACGAATAAAAAAAAACACAAGTGAGAACCAGGCAGAATATAGAAAGTTCAGAGGGGAAGTGAAAAAGGAAATAAGAGGGGCAAAGAGAGAGTATGAGAATAGACTAGCAGCCAACATAAAAGGGAATCCAAAAGTCTTCTACAGCCATGTAAACAGGAAGTAAGAGGAGGGGTGGGTCCGATTAGGGACCATAAAGGAAATCTGTTCATGGAGGGAGAGGGCATGGCCGAGGCACTAAATGAGTACTTTACATCTGTCTTTACCAAGGAAGAAGATGCTGCCAGAGTCTCAGTAAAGGAAGATATAGTTGAGATACTGGATGGGCTAAAAATTGATAAAGAAGAGGTACTAGAAAGGCTAAAACATAGAAACATAGAAAATAGGAGCAGGAGTAGGTCATTCGGCCCTTCAAGCCTGCTCCGCCATTCAATATGATCATGGCTGATCCTCTATCTCAATACCATATTCCCGCTCTCTCCCCATACCCCTTGATGCCTTTTGTGTCTAGAAATCTATCTAGCTCCTTCTTAAATATATTCAGTGACTTGGCCTCCACAGCCTTCTGTGGTAGAGAATTCCACAGGTTCACCACCCTCTGAGTGAAGAAATTTCTCCTCATCTCAGTCCGAAATGCCCTACCCCGTATCCTAGCTGCACTTAAAGTAGATAAGTCACCCGGTCCGGATGTGATGCATCCTAGGTTGCTGAGGGAAGTAAGGGTGGAAATTGCGGAGGTACTGGCCATAATCTTCCAAACATCCTTAGATACGGGGGTGGTGCCAGAGGACTGGAGAATTGCAAATGTTACACCCTTGTTCAAAAAAGGGTGTAAGGATAAACCCAGCAACTATAGGCCAGTCAGTTTAACCTCGGTGGTGGGGAAACTTTTAGAAACGATATCTTGATAGAGTTTTTTGATGAGGTAACAGAGAGGGTAGATGAGGGCAATGCAGTTGATGTGGTGTATATGGACTTTCAAAAGGCGTTTGATAAAGTGCCGCATGGTAGGCTTGTCATCAAGATTAAAGCCCATGGAATAAAGGGGGCAGTAGGAGCATGGATACAGAATTGGCTAAGGGACAGGAAACAGAGAGTAGTGGTGAACGGTTGTTTTTCGGACTGGAGGGAGGTGTACAGTGGTGTTCCCCAGGGGTCGGTGCTGGGACCACTGCTTTTCTTGATATATATTAATGACTTGGACTTGGGTGTACGGGGCAGAATTTCAAAATTTGCAGGTGACACAAAACTTGGAAGTGCAGTGAACAGTGAGGAGGATAGTGATAGACTTCAAGAGGATATAGACAGGCCGGTGGCATGGGCGGACACGTGGCAGATGAAATTTAACGCAGAAAAATGCGAAGTAATGCAATTTGGTAGGAAGAAAATGGTGAGGCAGTATAAACTAGAGGGCACAATTCTAAAAGGGGTACAGGAACAGAGTGTTCTGGGGGTATATGTGCACAAATCGTTGAAGGTGGCATGGCAGGTTGAGAAAGCGGTTAAAAAAGCATACGGGATCCTGGGCTTTATAAATAGAGGTATAGAGTAGAAAAGTATGGAAGTCATGATGAACGTTTGTAAAACACTGGTTCGGCCACAACTGGAGTATTGTGTCCAGTTCTGGGCACCGCACTTTAGGAAAGATGTGAAGGCCTTAGAGAGGGTGCAGAAGAGATTTACTAGAATGATTCCAGGGATGAGGGACTTTAGTTACATGAGTAGACTGGAGAAGCTGGGGTTGTTCTCCTTGGAACAGAGACGGTTGTGAGGAGATTTGATCGAGGTATTTAAAATCATGAAGGGTCTAGACAGAGTAGATAGAGAGAAACTGTTCCCATTGGCAGAAGGGTCAACAACCAGAGGACACAGATTTAAGATGATTGGTGAAAGAACCAAAGGCAACATGAGGAAAAACTTTTTTACACAGCGAGTGGTTAGGATCTGGAATGCACTGCCCGAGGGGGTGGTGGAGGCAGATTCAATCATGGCCTTCAAAAGGGAACTGGATAAGTACATGAAAGGAAAATAATTGCAGGCCTACTGGGATAAGGTGGGGGAGTGGGACTAGCTGTATTGCTCTTGCATAGAGCCGGCGCGGGACTCGATGGGCCGAATGGCCGCCTTCCGTGCAGTAACCTTTCTATGATTCTGTGAGAGTCCCAGTTATGAGAGCCCCACCCCATCAGTCTATTCTCAATCATCAGCAAAGTGATGGAAGGTGTCGTCGACAGTGCTATCAAGCGGCACTTACTCACCAATAACCTGCTCACCGATGCTCAGTTTGGGTTCTGCCAGGACCACTCGGCTCCAGACCTCATTACAGCCTTGGTCCAAACATGGACATAAGAGCTGAATTCCAGAGGTGACGTGAGAGTGACTGCCCTTGACATCAAGGCAGCATTTGACCGAGTGTGGCACCAAGGAGCCCTCGTAAAATTGAAGTCATTGGGAATCGGGGGAGAACTCTCCAGTGGCTGGAGTCATACCTAGCACAAAGGAAGATGGTAGTGGTTGTTGGAGGCCAATCATCTCAGCCCCAGGGCATTGCTGCAGGAGTTCCTCAGAGCAGTGTCCTCGGCCTAACCATCTTCAGCTGCTTCATCAATGACCTTCCCTCCATCATAAGGTCAGAAGTGGGGATGTTTGCTGATGATTGCACAGTATTCAGTTCCATTCACAGCCCCTCAGATAATGAAGCAGTCCGTGTCTGCATGCAGTGATACCTGGACAACATCCAGGCTTGGGCTGATAAGTGGCAAATATCATTCGCACCAGACAAGTACCTTCTCCAACAAAAGAGCATCTAACCACCTCCCCTTGACGTTCAACGGCATTACCATCGCCAAGTCCCCCACCATCAACATCCTGGGGGTCACCATTGACCAGAAACTTAACTGGACCAGCCACATAAATACTGTGGCTACGAGAGTAGGTCAGAGGCTGGGTATTCTGCGGCGAGTGACTCACCTCCTGACTCCCCAAAGCCTTTCCACCATCTACAAGGCACAAGTCAGGAGTGTGATGGAATACTCTCCACTTGCCTGGATGAGTGCAGCTCCAACAACACTCAAGAAGCTCGACACCATCCAAGATAAAGCAGCCCGCTTGATTGGCACCCCATCCACCACCCTAAACATTCACTCCCTTCACCACCGGCGCACTGTGGCTGCAGTGTGTACCATCCACAGGATGCACTGCAGCAACTCACCAAGGCTTATCCAACAGCACCTCCCAAACCCGCGACCTCTACCACCTAGAAGGAGAAGGGCACATGGGAACAACAACACCTGCACGTTCCCCTCCAAGTCACACACCATCCCAACTTGGAAATATATCGTCGTTCCTTCATCGTCGCTGGGTCAAAATCCTGGAACTCCCTTCCTAACAGCACTGTGGGAGAACCGTCACCACACGGACTGCAGCGGTTCAAGAAGGCGGCTCACCACCACCTTCTCAAGGGCAATTAGGGATGGGCAATAAATGCCGGCCTCACCAGCGACGCCCACATCCCAAGAATGAATCAAGAAAAAAGTATCTTTGATCTCCTTAAAGTGCCTCTGACAAACACGTCATAGTTTGAAGAATTGGCTGCATCATGTGACAGTAAAAGCTGTAACAAGTCACATCAGCTTAAGAGTTATTTAATGTTCAAGGGTTATAAGGATCACATGACTGATCATGCTGCTCCACCTTGGTTTAATTTTCTTACTTCACCGAAATGTTGATGTTTTTGCTCTGGAGCCCCTTGGATTTAACTCTTTGGATGCCTGACCCTGATGGAGAGACCCAGATGATACCAGTTGCCATCGTGCGGAGTCTCCTGTCGGGGGACAGACACGGTTAGAAATGCGATTCTGTATGAGCTGCTAGCTGTGACACCCGAACCCGTCACAAATAATGCTGCAACTTCCAGTTCCGTATATGGAGGCATGGGGTGAACTTTGTTCAGGCCCAGACTCTCTGCTCTGCCTGTGTTGGGCTCAGAATCGTCATTGACTCTGGTCTACAGTGCAATATAGACTGAGACTGAGCCCAGCAATGACACTGTGTCCTCTCCTGGATCTGCCTGAACACTTCACATACAATGAATTGCAGTAACTATTGCACACATTTTGTGCACAGCAAAGATCCCATAAAGAGTAAATGTGATGAATGACCAGTTCATCTCAGTTTTGTGATAGGTTTGTTCCGGATAAATATTGACCAGGACACTGGGAAGAACTCCCCTGCTCTTCTTTGAATAGTGGCTGTGGGATCTTTTGCATTCACCTGATAGGGGAAAGATGGGGCCTCAGTTTTTTTATATTCGTTCATGGGATGTGGGCATCGTTGGCAAGGCCAGCATTTATTGCCCATCCCTAATTGCCCTTGAGAAGGTGGTGGTGAGCCGCCTTCTTGAGCTGCTGCAGTCTGTGTGGTGAAGGCTCTCTTACAGTGCTGTTAGGAAGGGAGTTCCAGGATTTTGATGAAGGAACGGCGATATATTTCCAAGTCGGGATTGTGTGTGACTTGGAGGGGAATGTGCAGGTGGTGTTGTTCCCATGTACCTGCTGCCCTTGTCCTTCTAGGTGGTAGAGGTCGCGGGTTTGGGAGGTGCTGTCGAAGAAGCCTTGGCGAGTTGCTGCAGTGCATCCTGTGGATGGTGCACACTGCAGCTACAGTGCGCCGGTGGTGAAGGGAGTGAATGTTTAGGGTGGTGGATGGGGTGCCAATCAAGCGGGCTGCTTTGTCCTGGATGGTGTTGAGTATTTTGAGTGTTGTTGGTGCTGCACTCATCCAGACAAGTGGAGAGTATTCCATCACACTCCTGACTTGTGCCTTGTAGATGGTAGAAAGGCTTTGGGGAGCCAGGAGGCGAGTCACTCGCTGCAGAATACCCAGCCTCTGACCTGCTGTTGTAGCCACAGCATTTATGTGGTTGGTCCAGTTAAGTTTCTGGTCAATGGTGACCCCCAGGATGTTGATGGTGGGGGATTCGGCGATGGTAATGCCGTTGCATGTGAAGGGAGGTGGTTAGACTCTCTCTTGTTGGAGATGGTCATTGCCAGGCACTTGTCTGGTGCAAATTTTACTTGTCACTTATTAGTTCAAGCCTGGATGTTGCCCAGGTTTTGCTGCATGCAGACACGGACTGCTTCATTATCTGAGGGGTTGCGAATGGAACTGAACACTGTGCAATCATCAGCAAACATCCCCATTTCTGACCTTATGATGGAGGGAAGGTCATTGATGAAGCAGCTGAAGATGGTTGGGCCTGGGACTGCCCTGAGGAACTCCTGCAGCAATGCCCTGGGGCTGAGATGATTGGCCTCCAACAACCACTACCATCTTCCTTTGTGCTAGGTATGACTCCAGCCACTGGAGAGTTTTCCCCCAGTTCCCATTGACTTCAATTTTACTAAGGTTCTTTGGTGTCACATTCGGTCAAATGCTGCCTTGATGTCAAGGGCAGTCACTCTCACCTCACCTCTGGAATTCAGCTCTTTTGTCCATGTTTGGACCAAGGCTGTAATGAGGTCTGGAGCCGAGTGGTCCTGGCGGAACCCAAACTGAACATCAGTGAGCAGGTTATTGGTGAGTAAGTGCCGCTTGATAGCACTGTCGATGACACCTTCCATCACTTTGCTGATGATTGAGAGTAGACTGATGGGATGGTAATTGGCTGGATTGGATTTGTCCTGCTTTTTGTGGACAGGACATACCTGGGCAACTTTCCACATTGTCGGGTGGATGCCAGTGTTGTAGCTGTACTGGAACAGCTTGGCTAGAGGCGCAGCTAGTTCTGGAGCACAAGTCTTCAGCACTACAGCTGGGATGTTGTCGGGGCCCATAGCCTTTGCTGTATCCAGTGCACTCAGCCGTTTCTTGATATCACGTGGAGTGAATCGAATTGGCTGAAGACTGGCTTCTGGGAAGGTGGGGATATCGGGAGGAGGCCGAGATGAAGGCTGAAGATGGTTGCAAACGCTTCAGCCTTGTCATTCTCATCTCATCCAAAAGACGGCACCTCCGACATTACATAACGTAGAATTACATAGAATGTACAGCACAGAAACTGGCCATTCGGCCCAACAGGTCCATGCTGGTTTTTATGCTCCACACGAGCCTCCTCCCGCCCTTCTTCATCTCACCCTATCAGCATAACCTTCTATTCCTTTCTCCCTCGTGTGTTTATCTAGCTTCCCCTTAAATGCAACTATGCTATTCACCTCAATTTTGGATTTTGGGCTCAAGTCTGTGGAGTGGGGTGCAAACCCACAGCCTTCTGCCTCAGTGGGGAGAGTGCTACCCCCGGGGCCTCAGCTGACAGTGTCTCTTACATCAAAACATGGCCTAGACTGTAACGGACTGTCTGGCCCAGTGGGTCAAACACTTCTCCTTTAGATTAGGAGACTACATATTCCTGTTATTGTAATGATATTTCCCCCTTAGTTTTATTTAACCTTTATTTATACAATGACACACCAGCACAAAACGAAAACAAAAGGTTAAACATTTTGAAATATAAATCTGGTTTTGATTCTACCTTGAACAGGAAATGAGGTTACAAAACTTCCTGTATACAGCCTTGGGGGCAATTCAGCCAGGTTGTCTCTGGGTAACGGGCACGCTGCAAGTTTATTTTAGATCTCAGATTTCCAGATATTTCGGATGCCTTCCCCACCCCCTTCCCCTCTGACCCCTGACCCTGCCTGTCCTCTGCTGTCCCAGGTGATTAACTTCCATTTTTACAATCTGTCTGGCACAATTCTGCAGAAAACGAATAACTTTCTTGTCGCAAACCCAACCCCTACTCTCTCCCTCGCTCTCGCTCTCTCGCTCTCTCTCTCTCCCTCTGTCTGTTTCTGTTTCTCTCTCTGGCTCGCCCTCTTCCTCTCCCTCTCTGTCTCGCTCTCTCTGTCTCTCTCTTCCTCCTCTCCCTCTCTACCTGTCTCTTTGTCTTTCCATCTGTATCTCTTTTTCTCTCTCACTGTCTATGTCTCTTGCTTTGTTGTAATTATCTAACTGTTTCTGTACCTGTCTCCCCCTTTCTCTCTCTCTCTCTCTCTCTCTCTCTCACCCTCTCCCTCTCCCTCTCTCTCTTTGTCTTTCTTTCTGTCTCTCTTCTCCTCCCTGCTCTGCTTCCACCCTTCAGCCTGATATGAAAGTATTCCCGAACTGTGTTTATTTTGGCTGCGTGCTGCTAGGTGGTAGCTGAGCCTTGACAGAGCTTTTATTTAGTCAATAATTTATGAGATTTTTCCACTAATAAGGGGCTTTAATTACACAGCTGCTTCTAACTAAAATAAGCCAGAACCTCAGCTTTGATCATTTTTTTCTCCTTTCTTGCTCCCCCGTCCGTCCTCCTCCAGCCTCTGACAGACTTGCCCAGTTTATCTCTCGGTTATTTGTACAATCGGACGAACTGAGCCTTTCAGCTTGTCGTTGTGAAACTACAGAAGCAATTGAACAGCAAAGTACCATGGGAATGAAGAGGAACATGAGCAGGAGAGAGGGTTAGGAATAAGTTAGGTGGCACTGTAGAATCATAGAAAGGTTACAGCATGGAAGGAGGCCATTTGGTCCATCGAGTCTGTGCCGGCTCTATGCAAGAGCAATCCAGCTAGTCCCACTCCCCCATCCTATCCCTGCAAATTTTTTCCTTTCAAGTATTTATCCAGTTTCCTTTTGAAGGCCATGATTGAATCTGCTTCCATGACCCTCTTGGGCAGTGCATTCCAGATCCTAACCACTCGCTGTGTAAAAAAGTTTTTCCTCAAGTCACCTTTGGTTCTTTTGCCAATCACCTTAAATCTATGCCCTCTGGTCCTTGACCCTTCCACCAATGGGAACAGTTTCTCGCTATCTACTCTGTCCAGACCCTTCATGATTTTGAATACCTCGATCAAATCTCCTCTCAACCTTCTCTGTTCCAAGGAGAACAACCCCAGCTTCTCCAGTCTATCCATGTAACTAAAGTCCCTCATCCCTGGATTCATTCTTGTAAATCTCTTCTGTACCCTCTCTAAGGCCTTCACATCTTTCCTAAAGTGCGGTGCCCAGAGCTGGACACAATACTCCAGTTGAGGTCCAACCAGTGTTTTATAAAGGTTCATCATGACTTCCATACTTTTGTACTCTGTGCCTCTATTTATAAAGCCCAGGATCCCGTATGCTTTTTTAACTGCATTGCCAACCTGCCCTGCCACCTTCAATGATTTGTGCACATATATCCCCAGGTTTCTCTGTTCCTGTATCCCTTTTAGAATTGTACCCTCTAGTTTATATTGCCTCTCCTCGTTCTTCCTACCAAAATGTATCACTTTGCATTTTTCTGTTGTAAAGTAAGTTGTGCAGATGGGAGCAGGAATTTGCAAAGGGACATCGACACATTAAGTGAGTGGGCAAAATTGTGGCAAATGGAGTTCAATGTAAAGAAATGTGAGGTCATCCAGGACTGAAATTAGGAAGCATTTTACACACAAAAGGAAGTGGAAATCTAGAATTCTCTCCCCCAAAAAGCTGTGGATGCTGGGGGACAATTGGGGCTTTCAAGACTGTGATTGATAGAGTTTTGTTCGATAAGAGTATCAAAGGATATGGAGCAAAAGCAGATAAATAGGGTGGAGGTACAGATCAGCCACGAACAAATTGAATGGCATATTTTGAAATGATCAATTCAAATGCAAATTAGATACATTTCTTTCAGAGAATAATATTTAAGAACATAAGAAATAGGTGCAGGAGTAGGCCATACGAACCCTCGAGCCTATTCTACCGTTTAATAAGGTCATGGCTGATCTTCAACCTCAACTCCACTTTCCTGCCCAATCCCCATATTCCTTGATTCCCCAAGAGTCCAAAAATCTATCGATCTCAGCCTTGAATATACTCAATGACTGAGCATCCACAGCCCTCTGGGGTAGAGAATTCCAAAGATTCACAACCCTCTGAGTGAAGAAATTTTTCCTCATCTCAGTCCTAAATGACCGACCCCTTATCTTGAGACTGTGATCCCGAGTTCTAGACTCTCCAGTCAGGTGAAACAGCCTCTCAGCATCTACCCTGTCAAGCCCGCTAAGAATTTTATATGTTTCAATGAGATCACCTCTCATTCTTCTAAACTCCAGAGAGTATCGGCCCATTCTACTCAATCTCTCCTCATAGGACAAGTCTCTCATCCCAGGAATCAATCTAGTGAACCTCCGTTGCACTCCCTCTAAGGCAAGTATATCCTTCCTTAGGTAAGGAGAACAAAACTGTACACAGTACTCCAGGTGAGGTCTCACCAGAGCCCTGTATAATTGCAGCAAGACCCCCTTATTCCTATACTCCAACCTCCTTGCAATAAAAGAAAACATACCATTTGCCTTCCTAATTACATGCTGTACCTGTATGTTAACTTTCTGTGATTCAGGGATCCAGTATCTGAGTAATTTGAGACATGACGTGTGGTGAGTGTAACAGGCTCGGGAGGAACAGGTGACTTTGGACCTATGGTTCCCAAAGCTCTCCCCCACTGGGGGTTTCCTCACCTCGTGTCTGGGTCTGTTGGAGACTCTTTGATAGAGATTGATCACTATGATTAGTCACAAACTCCATTATTGAATCATGTGCCTACCAGGATGGTAGACGGCAAACTAGATGGATATTGGTCCTTTTCCATCTAGCAATTCCCATCCTCCAAACAGCCTGCAATGACACTGACTCTCACTGGGGTACGTGTCCCACACACACTGACTCTCACTGGGGTACGGGTCCCACACACACTGACTCTCGCTGGGGTACGGGTTCCACAGACACTGACTCTCACTGGGGTACGGGTGCCACAGACACTGACTCTCACTGGGGTACGGGTCCCACAGACACTGACTCTCACTGGGGTACGGGTTCCACAGACACTGACTCTCACTGGGGTACGGGTCCCACAGACACTGACTCTCACTGGGGTACGGGTTCCACAGACACTGACTCTCACTGGGGTACGGGTTCCACAGACACTGACTCTCACTAGGGTACTGGTCCCACAGACACTGACTCTCACTAGGGTACGGGTTCCACAGACACTGACTCTCACTGGGGTACGGGTCCCACACACACTGACTCTCACTGGGGTACGGGTCCCACAGACACTGACTCTCACTGGGGTACGGGTCCCACACACACTGAATCTCACTGGGGTACGGGTCCCACACACACCGACTCTCACTGGGGTACGGGTCCCACAGACACTGACTCTCACTGGGGTGCGGGTCCCACACACACTGATTCTCACTGGGGTACGGGTCCCACAGACACTGACTCTCACTGGGGTGCGGGTCCCACACACACTGATTCTCACTGGGGTACGGGTCCCACACACACTGACTCTCACTGGGGTACGGGTCCCACACACACTGACTCTCACTGGGGTATGCGTCCCACAGACAGTGACTTTCACTGGGGTACAGGTCCCACAGACACCGACTCTCACTGGGGTACGGGTCCCACAGACACTGACTCTCACTGGGGTACGGGTCCCACACACACTGACTCTCACTGGGGTGCGGGTCCCACAGACACTGATTCTCATTGGGGTACAGGTCCCACACACACTGATTCTCACTGGGGTATACGTCCCACAGACAGTGACTTTCACTGGGGTACAGGTCCCACAGACACCGACTCTCACTGGGGTACGGGTCCCACACACACTGACTCTCACTGGGGTACGGGTCCCACAGACACTGACTCTCACTGGGGTACGGGTCCCACACACACTGATTCTCACTGGGGTTCGGGTCCCACAGACACTGACTCTCACTGGGGTACAGGTCCCATAGACACTGACTCTCACTGGGGTGCGGGTCCCACACACACTGATTCTCACTGGGTACGGGTCCCACAGACACTGACTCTCACTGGGGTACGGGTCCCACACACACTGACTCTCACTGGGGTACGGGTCCCACAGACACTGACTCTCACTGGGGTACGGGTCCCACACACACTGACTCTCACTGGGGAACGGGTCCCACACACACCGACTCTCACTGGGGTACGGGTCCCACAGACACTGACTCTCACTGGGGTGCGGGTCCCACACACACTGATTCTCACTGGGGTACGGGTCCCACAGACACTGACTCTCACTGGGGTGCGGGTCCCACACACACTGACTCTCACTGGGGTACGGGTCCCACAGACACTGAATCTCACTGGGGTACGGGTCCCACAGACACTGACTCTCACTGGGGTGCGGGTCCCACACACACTGACTCTCACTGGGGTACGGGTCCCACAGACACTGACTCTCACTGGGGTGCGGGTCCCACACACACCGACTCTCACTGGGGTACGGGTCCCACAGACACTGACTCTCACTGGGGTGCGGGTCCCACACACACTGATTCTCACTGGGGTACGGGTCCCACAGACACTGACTCTCACTGGGGTGCGGGTCCCACACACACTGATTCTCACTGGGGTACGGGTCCCACACACACTGACTCTCACTGGGGTACGGGTCCCACACACACTGACTCTCACTGGGGTATGCGTCCCACAGACAGTGACTTTCACTGGGGTACAGGTCCCACAGACACCGACTCTCACTGGGGTACGGGTCCCACAGACACTGACTCTCACTGGGGTACGGGTCCCACACACACTGACTCTCACTGGGGTGCGGGTCCCACAGACACTGACTCTCATTGGGGTACAGGTCCCACACACACTGATTCTCACTGGGGTATACGTCCCACAGACAGTGACTTTCACTGGGGTACAGGTCCCACAGACACCGACTCTCACTGGGGTACGGGTCCCACACACACTGACTCTCACTGGGGTACGGGTCCCACAGACACTGACTCTCACTGGGGTACGGGTCCCACACACACTGATTCTCACTGGGGTTCGGGTCCCACAGACACTGACTCTCACTGGGGTACAGGTCCCATAGACACTGACTCTCACTGGGGTGCGGGTCCCACACACACTGATTCTCACTGGGTACGGGTCCCACAGACACTGACTCTCACTGGGGTACGGGTCCCACACACACTGACTCTCACTGGGGTACGGGTCCCACAGACACTGACTCTCACTGGGGTACGGGTCCCACACACACTGACTCTCACTGGGGAACGGGTCCCACACACACCGACTCTCACTGGGGTACGGGTCCCACAGACACTGACTCTCACTGGGGTGCGGGTCCCACACACACTGATTCTCACTGGGGTACGGGTCCCACAGACACTGACTCTCACTGGGGTGCGGGTCCCACACACACTGACTCTCACTGGGGTACGGGTCCCACAGACACTGAATCTCACTGGGGTACGGGTCCCACAGACACTGACTCTCACTGGGGTGCGGGTCCCACACACACTGACTCTCACTGGGGTACGGGTCCCACAGACACTGACTCTCACTGGGGTGCGGGTCCCACAGACACTGACTCTCACTGTGAGCACGGACAGTGAGTATCCGCAGGCTATTCGACTGCGGAGGGACTCACAGCCGAACCCTATTGCGTACTCACCTGATACTCTACCTCACTCACACACGAGCGCACGCTCACACACTCATGCAGACTCATTTGCTCGCATGCTCACACACGTTCACACACTCAAATACACCATGTGCACGCACACGCGTGCGCAGGTTCACACAAACACGCATGGTCATACACGCGTTCAAGCTCAAACACAGAGAGAGAGAGAAACATACAGAAATAACGGAGAAAGGCACAAACATAGAGACGGAAGGAGAGACAGAGACAAATAATAAGCATCGAGATGAGTAAAGGCAGTTAGAAAATCTAACTCTGCTCGGACAATTAACGTCCTTGGTGGGTTTGATGGTAGAGTTAGGGTAGTAAAGGGATGGGATTGGTGAGAGAGTTAGGGTACTAGAGAGATGTGAACAATAGGAGAGTTTAGGTGCGAGAGAGATGGGATTGATGGGTGAGTTCAGGTACTAATGGGATGGGATTGGTGGACGAGTTAAGGCACTAGAGAGATGAGATTGATGGGAGAGTTTGGTTACTCGAGACGGGATCAATGGGAGAGTTTGGGTACTAGAGAGATGGGATCGATGGGAGAGTTAGGGAACTAGAGAGATGGGATCGATGGGAGAGTTTGGGAACTAGAGAGATGGGATCGATGGGAGAGTTAGGGAACTAGAGAGATGGGATCGATGGGAGAGTTTGGGAACTAGAGAGATGGGATCGATGGGAGAGTTAGGGAACTAGAGAGATGAGATCGATGGGAGAGTTAGGGAACTAGAGAGATGGGATCGATGGGAGAGTTAGGGAACTAGAGAGATGAGATCGATGGGAGAGTTAGGGAACTAGAGAGATGGGATCGATGGGAGAGTTTGGGAACTAGAGAGATGGGATCGATGGGAGAGTTAGGGAACTAGAGAGATGAGATCGATGGGAGAGTTAGGGAACTAGAGAGATGGGATCGATGGGAGAGTTTGGGAACTAGAGAGATGGGATCGATGGGAGAGTTAGGGAACTAGAGAGATGGGATCGATGGGAGAGTTTGGGAACTAGAGAGATGAGATCGATGGGAGAGTTAGGGAACTAGAGAGATGGGATCGATGGGAGAGTTTGGGAACTAGAGAGATGGGATCGATGGGAGAGTTAGGGAACTAGAGAGATGAGATCGATGGGAGAGTTAGGGAACTAGAGAGATGGGATCGATGGGAGAGTTTGGGAACTAGAGAGATGAGATCGATGGGAGAGTTAGGGAACTAGAGAGATGGGATCAATGGGAGAGTTTGGGAACTAGAGAGATGGGATCGATGGGAGAGTTTGGGAACTAGAGAGATGGGATCGATGGGAGAGTTTGGGAACTAGAGAGATGGGATCGATGGGAGAGTTAGGGAACTAGAGAGATGAGATCGATGGGAGAGTTAGGGAACTAGAGAGATGGGATCGATGGGAGAGTTTGGGAACTAGAGAGATGAGATCGATGGGAGAGTTAGGGAACTAGAGAGATGGGATCAATGGGAGAGTTTGGGAACTAGAGAGATGGGATCGATGGGAGAGTTTGGTTACTCGAGACGGGATCAATGGGAGAGTTTGGGTACTAGAGAGATGGGATCGATGGGAGAGTTAGGGAACTAGAGAGATGGGATCGATGGGAGAGTTTGGTTACTCGAGACGGGATCAATGGGAGAGTTTGGGTACTAGAGAGATGGGATCGATGGGAGAGTTAGGGAACTAGAGAGATGGGATCGATGGGAGAGTTTGGTTACTCGAGACAGGGGATCAATGGGAGAGTTTGGGTACTAGAGAGATGGGATCGATGGGAGAGTTAGGGAACTAGAGAGATGGGATCGATGGGAGAGTTTGGTTACTCGAGACAGGGGATCAATGGGAGAGTTTGGGTACTAGAGAGATGGGATCGATGGGAGAGTTAGGGAACTAGAGAGATGGGATCGATGGGAGAGTTTGGGTACTATAGATATGCGATCAATGGGAGGGTTTACGTACTAGTGGGATGGGGCTGATTGGAGAGTTTAGATCCGAGAGGGATGGGGTTGATGGGAGAGTCAGGGAACTAGAGGATGGGATTGATGGGAGAACTTGGGTACGAGAGATGGGATCAATGGGAATGGTTAGGTACTAGAGGGATTGATGGGCGAGTTTGGATATTAGAGAGATGCGATTGATGGGAGAGTTTTAGTATTGAGGGATGGGATTGATGGGAGAGTTAGTGAACTAGAGGATGGGATTGATGGGAGAGCTGGGAACCAGAGGGATGGGACTGATGGGAGATGGGATCAGTGGGATAGTTAGAGTACTAGAGAGATAGGATTGATGGGAGAGTTAGGATTCTAGAGGGATTGGAGTGATGGGAGAGTTAGGGTACGAGAGGGATGGGATTGATGGGAAAGTTAGGGAACTAGAGGGATTGGATTGATGGGAGAGTTAAGGTAATAGAGGATGGGATTGATGGTAGAGCTCGGGGTAACATAAGAACATAAGAACATAAGAAATAGGAGCAGGAGTAGGCCAATCGGCCCCTCGAGCCTGCTCCGCCATTCAATAAGATCATGGCTGATCTGATCCTAACCTCAAATCTAAATTCATGTCCAATTTCCTGCCCGCTCCCCGTAACCCCTAATTCCCTTTACTTCTAGGAAACTGTCTATTTCTGTTTTAAATTTATTTAATGATGTAGCTTCCAATCAGCCCCTCGAGCCTGCTCCGCCATTCAATAAGATCATGGCTGATCTGATCCTAACCTCAAATCTAAAGAACACATGAAGTAGGAGCAGGACCCGGCCACTCAGCCCCTGGGCCCGCTCCGCCACCCACAGGGCCTTGACCGATCCGAACTCAGCTTCATGTCCAATTTCCTGCCCGCTCCCCGTAACCCCTAATTCCCTTTACTTCTTACTAGAGGATGGGATTGACGGGTGAGCTTGGAAGTAGAGGGATGAGATTGATGGGAGATGGGATCAATGGGACAGTTAGAGTAGGAGAGGGATGGGATTGATGGGAAAGTTGGGGACTGGAGGGATGGGATTGATGGGCATGTTTAGGTGCTACAGAGATGGGATCAACGGGAAATTTGGGTACTATAGAGATGGGACCAATGGGAGAGTTTGCATACTAGAGAGATGGGATTGATGGGAGAGTCTAGGTAATAGTGGGATGGGTTTGATGGGAGAGTGAGGGAACTAGAGGGATTGATGGGAAAGTTTAGGTCCTAGAGGGATGGGATCGATGGGAGAGTTTGAGTACTATAGAGATGGAACCAATGGGAGAGTAGGATGTGATTAGAGTGTTAGGATACTAGAGGGGTGGGATTGATGGCAGAGGTATGGTACTAGAGGGATGGGCTTCGATGGGAGAGTTAGGGTACTAGAGGGATGGGCTTCGATGGGAGAGTTAGGGTACTAGAGGGATGGGCTTCGATGGGAGAGTTAGGGTACTAGAGGGATGGGCTTTGATGGGAGAGTTAGGGTTCTAGAGGGATGGGATTAATGGGAGAGTTTGGGAACTAGAGGGATCAGATTGATGGGCCAAATGGACTTTCTTTTTCCCTGACTGCTATTTTTGTAAGAAAATTTTTTGCTGTTTCTGTGCTTGTCCATTTAAAACTTTTGGGAAATAAAGAGAGTACCTAAAATCAGACCAAAGTGGGGTTAGTGTCATTGCACGTCAATTTTATGCCAGAAATCAGTGACTGTGTTGTCACTGTTGAGTCCGTACTCTGCACACATCCCATAATTTCACAAAACCTCATGTTTGCCCTTTAATTGATAGAATAGCTCCCTCCCCCGAACTAAAGTCCAGTGTGGGTGGACATTGTGCTCAGTATGAGACCAGTTGGGTTACGGATGGCTGTGTGTGATATTGGTAATGCAAACACATCAACTATTACACAGAAACACTAATTGCTCCATCTGATTATAGTACTGTATAAAATTTCCTCTCTGGCAAAAAATACACTCTCCTAACCAGAAGCAGATGGGCCCACTGTTTGAAAGTGACTCCAACACTCAGATATGCAGCCTGTTAAAGCCTGCTCGAAATTCCCATCTGGGGCTCATTGTTCACAGTCTGGTCCGGCCTAGCTCTCCTGACAGAATGCCTCAACCACAGTGTTCTGTCAAATGCCAGACTCCATTGCTCAGAACAGGCACAGCTCCTGCACCCTGTCTCGGAGTTACTTTTACATCCTCCATCACTGCCCTGGATCCATCCCCATGCTGTGCTGTCTTCAGCTGGGTCTGCAGTATGACCACAAACTGGTCTCATTGCTCCTGGGCTAGGGAGGCGGGAAATCGGCCACGGTCCCTGACCAATATTCAATGAATCCTGCTGGAAATTGCACTGTGGGTGTGTGTGTGCCTCCAAGTGTGTTTGAGTGTGTTGTTTGTTTGTGCGCACATGCATATACGTGTGAGCATGTGGAATCCATACCCCAGTGAGAGGCAGTGTCTGTGGACCTGTACCCCAGTGAGAGTCAGTGTCTGTAGGACCCGTACCCCAGTGAGAGTCAGTGTCTGTGGGACCCGTACCCCAGTGAGAGTCAGTGTCTGTAGGACCCGTACCCCAGTGAGAGTCAGTGTGTGTGGGACCCGTACCCCAGTGAGAGTCAGTGTCTGTGGGACCCGTACCCCAGTGAGAGTCGGTGTGTGTGGGACCCGTACCCCAGTGAGAGTCAGTGTCTGTGGGACCCGTACCCCAGTGAGAGTCAGTGTCTGTAGGACCCGTACCCCAGTGAGAGTCAGTGTCTGTGGGACCCGTACCCCAGTGAGAGTCAGTGTGTGTGGGACCCGTACCCCAGTGAGAGTCAGTGTCTGTGGGACCCGTACCCCAGTGAGAGTCAGTGTGTGTGGGACCCGTACCCCAGTGAGAGTCAGTGTCTGTGGGACCCGTACCCCAGTGAGAGTCGGTGTCTGTGGGACCCGTACCCCAGTGAGAGTCAGTGTCTGTAGGACCCGTACCCCAGTGAGAGTCAGTGTCTGTGGGACCCGTACCCCAGTGAGAGTCGGTGTCTGTGGGACCCGTACCCCAGTGAGAGTCAGTGTCTGTGGGACCCGTACCCCAGTGAGAGTCAGTGTCTGTGGGACCCGTACCCCAGTGAGAGTCAGTGTCTGTGGACCTGTACCCCAGTGAGAGTCAGTGTCTGTGGACCTGTACCCCAGTGAGAGTCAGTGTCTGTGGACCTGTACCCCAGTGAGAGTCAGTGTCTGTGGGACCCGTACCCCAGTGAGAGTCAGTGTCTGTGGACCTGTACCCCAGTGAGAGTCAGTGTGTGTGGGACCCGTACCCCAGTGAGAGCCAGTGTCTGTGGACCTGTACCCCATTGAGAGTCAGTGTCTGTGGGACCCGTACCCCAGTGAGAGTCAGTGTCTGTGGGACCCGTACCCCAGTGAGAGTCAGTGTCTGTGGGACCCGTACCCCAGTGAGAGTCAGTGTCTGTGGGACCCGTACCCCAGTGAGAGTCAGTGTCTGTGGGACCCGTACCCCAGTGAGAGTCAGTGTCTGTGGGACCCGTACCCCAGTGAGAGTCAGTGTCTGTGGGACCCGTACCCCAGTGAGAGTCAGTGTGTGTGGACCTGTACCCCAGTGAGAGCCAGTGTCTGTGGGACCCGTACCCCAGTGAGAGTCGGTGTCTGTGGGACCCGTACCCCAGTGAGAGTCAGTGTCTGTGGACCTGTACCCCAGTGAGAGTCGGTGTCTGTGGGACCCGTACCCCAGTGAGAGTCAGTGTCTGTGGAACCCGTACCCCAGTGAGAGTCAGTGTCTGTGGAACCCGTACCCCAGTGAGAGTCAGTGTCTGTGGGACCCGTACCCCTGTGAGAGTCAGTGTCTGTGGGACCCGTACCCCAGTGAGAGTCGGTGTGTGTGGGACCCGTACCCCAGTGAGAGTCAGTGTCTGTGGGATTCATACCCCAGTGAGAGTCAGTGTCTGTGGGATTCATACCCCAGTGAGAGTCAGTGTCTGTGGGATTCATACCCCTGTGAGAGTCAGTGTCTGTGGGACCCGTACCCCAGTGAGAGTCAGTGTGTGTGGGACCCGTACCCCAGTGAGAGTCAGTGTCTGTGGGACCCGTACCCCAGTGAGAGTCAGTGTCTGTGGGACCTGTACCCCAGTGAGAGTCGGTGTGTGTGGGACCCGTACCCCAGTGAGAGTCAGTGTCTGTGGGATTCATACCCCAGTGAATGTCAGCACCTCCAAGGGAGGGGAGGGAACTGGTGGGAGGGAAAATTTAAAGAAACATTTCTGCTAAAAATTCCGGTTCTACAGTAAAGCTGTCACTGGGACGGAGCGAGGCTGTGGGCACAGGAAGAGGGTCCTACTGAGAAATACATCATGTTCCTTCTCATTCCGAGGAAGAGCAAAACAGAGCACGTGTTTGTGGCTTAAAATATCTCTCAGAACAGCTTCCGATCAAAGGTTACAAAAATGGCATTACAAGAGGATTGTGCTCAACCAATCATATAGAGGAGGTCAGAGGTCACTGAACTCCGGTCACAGATAAAACAGTCTATCCATCTGCATGATTCCCGGGAGTGAGTTACAGGCTGGAATCTAATCGAGGGGTTTGGGGGGTTTATATATAGAATAACAGATACTGGGGAGTGTTTGATGGGACAGTGTAGAGGGAGCTTTACTCTGTGTCTAAACCGTGCTGTACCTAGAATAGAATCATAGAATCTTACCGCACAGAAGGAGGCCATTTGGCCTGTCGAGCCTTTGCCAGCTCTTTGATAGAGCTGTCCAGTTCAGTCCCACATCCCAGCTTTTTCCCCGTAACCCTGCAAATTAATCCTCTTCAAGTACATGTCCAATTGCCTTTTGAAAGTTCCTTTGGATTCTGCTTCCACCGCCCTTTCAGGGAATGTGTTCCAGATCGTAACTACCCACTGCGTGAAAAAAATTCTCCATTTTTCCTCTCTAGTTCTTTTGCCATTTATTTTAAATCTGTGACCTCTGGTTACTGACCCACTTGCCAAAGGGAACAGTTTCTCCCTATTTGCTCTATCAAAACCCCTCATTATTTTGAATATCTCTATTAGGTCTCTCCTTAACCTCCTGTGCTCTAAGAAGAACAATTGCAGCTTCTCCAGTCTATCTACAAAACTGAAGTCCCTCATCCCTGGTATCATCTTGGTAAACCTCCTCTGCACCCTCTCCAAGGCCTTGGCATCCTTCCTTAGAACAAAAGAAATAGGAGCAGGAGTAGGCCATACGGCCCCTCGAGCCTGCTCCACCATTCAATCAGATCATGGCTGATCTTCGACCTCAACTCCACTTTCCTGCCTGATCCCCATATCCCTTGATTCCTATAGAGTCCAAAAATCGATCTATCTCAGCCTTGAACATACTCAACTACTGAGCATGTACAATCCTCTGGGGTAGAAAATTCCAAAGATTCACATCCCTCTGTGTGAAAAAATTCCTCCTTATCTCAGTCCTAAATGACCGACCTCTTATCCTGTGATTATGCCCCCTAGTTCTAGATTCTTGAGCCAGGGGAAACAGCCTCTCAGTATCTACCCTGTCAAGCCCTCTCAGATTCTTATGTGTTTCAATGAGTTCACCTTTCATTCTTCGAAACTCCAGAGAGCACAGGCCCATTCTACTCAACCTCTCCTAACAGGACAACACTCTCATCCCAGGAATTAATCTAGTAAACCTTCGTTGCACCGCCTCTAAGGCAAGTATATCCTCCCTTAGATAAGGAGACCAAAACTGTACACAGTACTCCAGGTGTGGTCTCACCAAAGCCCTGTACAATTGCAGCAAGATAAATGTGAGGTGATGCATTTTGGTAGATCGAATCGGGCCAGGACCTACTCCGTTAATGGTAGGGCGTTGGGGAGAGTTATAGAACAAAGAGATCTAGGAGTACAGGTTCATAGCTCCTTGAAAGTGGAGTCACAGGTGGATAGGGTGATGAAGAAGGCATTCGGCATGCTTGGTTTCATTGGTCAGAACATTGAATGCAGGAGTTGGGATGTCTTGTTGAAGTTGTACAGGGCATTGGTGAGGCCACACTTGGAGTACTGTGTACAGTTCTGGTCACCCTATTATAGAAAGGATATTATTAAACTAGAAAGAGTGCAGAAAAGATTTACTAAGATGCTACCGGGACTTGATGGTTTGACTTATAGGGAGAGGTTAGACAGACTGGGACTTTTTTCCCTGGAGAGTAGGAGGTTAAGGGGTGATCTTCTAGAAGTCTATAAAATAATGAGGGGCATAGATAAGGTAGATAGTCAAAATCTTTTCCCAAAGGTAGGGGAGTCTATAACGAGGGGGCATAGATTTAAGGTGAGAGGGGAGAGATACAAAAGGGTCCAGAGGGGCAATTTTTTCACTCAAAGGGTGGTGAGTGTCTGGAACGAGCTGCCAGAGGCAGTAGTAGAGGCGGGTACAATTTTGTCTTTTAAAAAGCATTTGGACAGTTACATGGGTAAGATGGGTATAGATGGATATGGGCCAAGTGCAGGCAATTGGGACTAGCTTAGTGGTATAAACTGGGCGACATGGACATGTTGGGCCGAAGGGCCTGTTTCCATGTTGTAACTTCTATGATTCTATACTCCAACCCCCTTGCAATAAAGGCCAACATACCGTTTGCCTTCCTAATTGCTCACTGTACCTGCATGTTAACTTCCTGTGTTTCTTGTACAAGGACACCCAAATCCCTCCGAACACCAACATTTATCAGTTTCTCACCATTTAAAAAATATTTTGTTTTTCTATTCTTCCAATCAAAGTGAATAACCTCACGTTTCCCCACATTATACTCCATCTGTCACCTTCTTGCCCACTCACTTAACCTGTCTATATCCCTTTGCAGACTCTGTGGGCTAGAAATTGGGCCGTGTAGCGCCCATTTTTCAGGCGTTCCGTGACCGGAATGTGCGCCCAAGCTTCGAGCATGACGTGTGCTGGACGCCATTTTGATAAAGACATTTGCGCATGCGCAGATAATGAACGGTGGCCTCATGTAAAGTAAGGAGAATATGTGTTAGATCAGTGCACAACGCTGATTTAAAGGGATAGACATCATTTCGGCACTTAACGCTCCAGCCAACGAACTTTCTTAACCACGAACAGCCGAACATGTCTTCGACGGCCTGGAGAACCCGCGCACCAGCGCTATTTAAAGGGATCATGCAGGTGTTCGGAACATAGGAACATAGGAACAGGAGTAGGCCATTCAGCCTCTCGAGCCTGCTCCGCCATTTGATAAGATCATGGCTGATCTGTGATCTAACTCCATATACCTGCCTTTGGCCCATATCCCTTAATACCTTTGGTTGCCAAAAAGCTATCTATCTCAGATTTAAATTTAGCAATTGAGCTAGTATCAATTGCCGTTTGCGGAAGAGAGTTCCAAACTTCTACAACACTTTGTGTGTAGAAATGTTTTCTAATCTCGCTCCTGAAAGGTCTGGCTCTAATGTTTAGACTGTGCCCCCTACTCCTAAAATTCCCAACCAACGGAAATAGTTTCTCTCTATCCACCCTATCTGTTCCCCTTAATATCTTATAAACTTCGATCAGATCACACCTTAACCTTCGAAACTCCAGAGAACACAACCCCAATTTGTGTAATCTCTCCTCGTAACTTAACCCTTGAAGTCCGGGTATCATTCTAGTAAACCTACGCTGCACTCCCTCCAAAGCCAATATGTCCTTCCGAAGGTGCGGTGCCCAGAACTGCTCACAGTACTCCAGGTGCGGTCTAACCAAGGTTTTGTACAGCTGCAGCATAACTTCTGCCCCCTTGTACTCCAGTCCTCTAGATATAAAGGCCAGCATTCCATTTGCCTTCTTGATTATTTTCTGCACCTGTTTATGACACTTCAATGATCTATGTACCTGAACCCCATGTTCCTTTGGACATCCACTGTTTTTAACTTTTTACCATTTAGAAAGTACCCTGTTCTATCCTTTTTTGATCCAAAGTAGATGACCTCACATTTGTCTACATTGAATTCCATTTGCTACAGTTTTGCCCATTCACCTAACCTATCAATATCGCTTTGTAATTTTATGTTTTCATCTACACTGCTTACAATGCCACCAATCTTTGTGTCTTTCGCTCAGCCAACTTCCTAACCAAGTCCATACTTTTCCCTCGATTCCATGGGCTTCTATCTTAGCTAACAGTCTCTTAAGTGGGACTTTATCAAATGCCTTCTGGAAGTCCATATAAATAACATCCATTGACATTCCCCTGTCTACAACTTTAGTCACCTACCTTTCACAAATCCATGCTGGCACTCTCTGATTAACTGAAAATTCTCGAGGTGTTCAGTCACCCTATCCTTAATTATAGACTCCAGCATTTTCCCCACAACAGATGTTAGGCTAACTGGTCTATAATTCCCCGGTTTCCCCCTCTCTCCTTTCTTAAAAAGCGGAGTGACATGTGCAATTTTCCAATCTAGAGGGACAGTTCCTGAATCTAGAGAACTTTGAAAGATTATAGTTAGGGCATCCGCAATGTGCTCACCTACTTCCTTTAAAACCCTGGGATGGGAACCATCTGGTCCTGGGGATTTGTCACTCTTTAGTGCTATTATTTTCTTCATTTCTGTTGCTTTACTTATGTTAATTTTATTGAGTCTCTGTCCCCGATTCAATATTAGTTTTCTTGGGATTTCCGGCATGCTATCCTCTTTTTCGACTGTAAATACTGACGCAAAGTAATTGTTCAACATGTCCGCCATTTCCTTTCAAACACTACATTGAACTCGATCATGTCATGATCACTATTGGATAGATGTTCACGCACAGTTAAACCGTTAACTAAATCTGGTTCATTACTCATTACTAAATCTAGTATGGCTTGCCCCCTTGTTGCCTCCAGGACATACTGCTGTCGAAAACTATCCCGGACACACTCAAGAAATTCACTACCTTTCTGACAGTTGCTGGTCTGCTTTTCCCAATCTATGTGAAGGTTAAAGTCCCCCATTAAGACCACTATGCCTTTCTTACACGCTTGTCTAATCTCTGCATTTATACAATCTAGCACTTCAGAGCTGCTGCCAGGGGTCCTATACACAATTCCCACTATGGTCTTAGATCCTTTCCTATTTCTCAATTCAACCCATAAGGTCTCTCTTGGCTGCTTACCTCTCGTTATCTCCTCCTTTATCATTGAATTGATTTCATCTCTAATCATTAAGGCTACTCCTCCCCCTCTTCCATTTTCCCTATCTCTCCTGTAGACCTTATAACCCGGTATATTTAGTTCCCAATCCTGACCATCCTGCAACCATGTCTCAGTAATAGCTATCATGTCATACCCTCCAATTTGAATTTGAACCTGTAGTTCATTTAATTTATTCCTTATACTCCGTGCATTTGTATATAGAACTCTTAGTTGGGCCACACACCCGAGCCTGACCTTCAGCTTTGATGCTGGGTTAATCGCCTTACGCCTTCTAGTTTTTACTTTATCTGTAGTGCCTAAAGTACACTTTCTTTCTGCTGCTCTACGCTTTTCCCTTTCACTTGTTCTTGAACAACTGTTTGTACTATTTGTATTGTAGATTTCCCCTGGGTCTTCCCCTCTCTTGCTGCTCTCAACTTTACTCCCTTCTGACACCCCGCTCAGGTTCCCATCCCCCTGCCACTCTAGTTTAAACCTTCTCCAACAGCACTCGCAAACACCCCCGCGAGGACATTGGTCCCGGTCCTGCTCGGGTGTAACCCGTCCCGCTTGTACAGGTCCCACCTTCCCCAGAACCGGTCCCAATGTCCCAGGAATCTAAATCCCTCCCTCCTACACCATCCCTGCAGCCACGCATTCATCCTGTCTATTCTCCTGTTCCTATACTCACTAGCACGTGGCACCAGTAGTAATCCTGAGATCACTACCTTTGAGGTCCTGCTTTTTAATTTATCTCCTAACTCCTTAAATTCACCTTGCAGGACCTCATCCCTTTTTTTACCTATGTCGCTGGTACCGATATGGACCACGACTACTGGCTGTTCACCCTCCCCCTCCAGAATGTCCTGCAGCCGCTCAGTGACATCCTTGACCCTAGCACCAGGGAGGCAACATACCATCCTGGAGTCACGTTTGCGGCCGCAAAAATGCCTATCTGTTCCCCTTACAATTGAATCCTCGATCACTATAGCCCTGCCACTCTTCTTCCTCCCCTCCTGTGCAGCAGAGCCCCCCGTGGTGCCACGAACTTGGCTCTTGCTGCTTTCCCCTGATAAGCCATCTCCCCCAACAGTATATAAAGCGGTATATCTGTTTGAGAGGGAGATGGCCCCAGGGGACTCCTGCTCTACCTGCCTAGTCCTTTTACTCTGCCTGGCGGTCACCCATTTCCTTTCTGCCTGGGTAATCTTTACCTGTGGCGTGACCACCTCACTGAACGTGCTATCCACGATAGTCTCAGCATCACGGATGCTCCACAGTGAATCCACCTGCAGCTCCAGCTCCGAAAGACGGTTAGCCAGTAGCTGCAGCTGGACACACTTCCTGCACACATGGTCGCCAAGGACACTGGTGGCGTCCATAACATCCCACATAGTGCAGGAGGAGCATATCACGGGTGCGAGCTCTGCTGCCTTGACTTGCCTTAGACTCTCAGACTCTCCTCCCGCTCTCGGTCTCTCCTTTTATACTGTGCTCACCTCTCGGACTCTCCTGCCTCACCTGTGACGTCACACGGTAGTTTTCTCTTGTTGCAGTTCTGCTGCTGCTTTTATCCCCACTCTCAGTCTTCTGCTGCTCATGTCCACTGTCGCTCTGCGGAAAAAGTTAGGAAAAGCAAAGCAAAGCAGCACCTCCTTCCCCCACTTCCCCGAACTCCCACACTCACCAAACTCTCTGTTTTGGCCGCACTCCGGTGTTGCAGGTTAGTGACTGGATTACTGCTTCTGGCCACTGGTACAATTGTACATGTTTGTTGAAGCTTCCAATACTTGTATAGAGTTGCTCGAGTATATAGTGGTTTGGCAGGTCCTGCATTACTGTTGGAGTAATTTACAACAGTGTGCTGAACAAGATTCCTGGCAACCATGGGTGGCCCTGCTAGGGCTCCCGCTGGGCATAGAACATGACTGGGAGCACGCAGAGAGGCCACGCAGAGCAGGTCTAGCTGCGAGGAGAAGGAGAGGGAGGAGGCGCAGGGCACTGAGCAGAAGGCCATATCCCATACTGTTACTCAATATGAGCAAAGATCAGTGCACACGACGGCTGTGGTTCACCAAAGAGGTTGTGATGGAGATTTGTCAACTGCTGCAGCCACAACAGCAGCCTCAGAGCAAGGCATGGACAGCACTGCCTGTGGCTGTCAAGGTAACCGTGGCACTGAACTTTTACGGCTCTGGATCCTTTCAGGCCTCTGCTGGTAATCTGTGCAACATCTCGCAGTTTGCAGTGCACTGTTGCATAAGAGAGGTCACAGAGGCTCTGTACAAACTGCACAACAAATTCATCTCATTCCCCCTCGAGCACACCATCGACCTCGTATAGCAACGCTTCCAACTGCCTGCACCGTCCTGGTGGAGCCCTGCAGTACTCAGCTGAGTGGGTGTCATGATTCGTCATGGTATGTGGCATGCTGTGCAACCTCGCCATTATGAGGGAACAGCCCTTGCCACCGATTATCCGGCAAGACCCTGAGCCAGAGGCAGAGGTGGAGGAAGAGGAGGCTGAGGAGGAGATGGAGGAGGAGAAGTTGGAGGGGGAAGTGGAGGAAGATGAAGGGGGTAACAAGGTGCACAGGCCCTGTCTGTCAGAGCTCTGCGTGCTCTCCTTATTTATGAACGATATCAGTAACCTCAACGACACCTCCCAGGCCACCAACAGTCCTACACTCTCCACCTGTCCTCTCCCACATGACCATCAAATCGCCCTCCAGATGATTACACATTGCCTCCGCCCACAGCTCATCGCAGAAATAAAAACCACCATCAACTGCGAGCTCAAGTCCAAATTTATAACGTAACACATTAACCGTAGTATCAAACATTGGACTATTCA
The DNA here is from genome assembly GCF_035084215.1 of Heptranchias perlo. Classification (NCBI taxonomy): domain Eukaryota; kingdom Metazoa; phylum Chordata; class Chondrichthyes; order Hexanchiformes; family Hexanchidae; genus Heptranchias; species Heptranchias perlo. Next base: position 415,874 of record NW_027139218.1, on the reverse strand, counting down.
CCCTTGTGCATTCCCTTTCGTGGGCCTTTGCGTTTACTAGAGCTCCTACGAGGTGCATCCCCAGTGGCTGCAGCATGAGTGGTGGGAGGCTGTTGGCCTTCAACGGAGGAGCGTGCAGATGGCCTTGGAGGACAACCTTGAGCAGCTCTGGGCCGGGAGGGCCCAGCTTCAGACTGCACTACCTCGGCTTGGCCGATAGGCAACAGCAAGGGCACTGGCGGAGTGGCAGGGGTGGGAGCAGGAAGGCTGTCGTCTGGACAGAGAACAGCAGGTCCGATTGCCATGGCGCCACTGCCACTCTCTCGGGGCGGTGCCTCAGCAAACCTGGTGATCAGCTGGAGAACGGATTGCTGGAGTGCTGTGACGCCCTGGAAGCCCCGTTCCACAGTGGTCCCCAAAGCCACGATAGTAGCAGTCTGAGCTTCCGTTAGAGCAGTCAGAGCTTCCATTAGAGCAGTCAGAGCTTCCATTAGAGCAGTCAGAGCTTCCATTAGAGCAGTCAGAGCTTCCATTAGAGCAGTCAGAGCTTCCATTAGAGCAGTCAGAGCTTCCATTGGAGCAGTCAGAGCTTCCATTAGAGCAGTCTGAGCTTCCATTAGAGCAGTCTGAGCTTCCATTAGAGCAGTCTGAGCTTCCATTAGAGCAGTCAGAGCTTCCATTAGAGCAGTCTGAGCTTCCATTAGAGCAGTCTGAGTTTCCATTAGAGCAGTCTGAGTTTCCATTAGAGCAGTCTGAGCTTCCATTAGAGCAGTCAGAGCTTCCATTAGAGCAGTCAGAGCTTCCATTAGAGCAGTCTGAGTTTCAACTGAAATTTGCAGACCTTTGATGACATCGGTTTGTGCTTCAATGGAAGCTGCGACATTGGCCATCAGACGCTGCATCATGGTGGGTTCCACAGGTTTGCTGATGGAGCTGGACTCCTCCATGCCCCTTGACATTGTGCGCAAGCTTTCTGGCAGACTTTCCAATGCACCAAGCATTTGGTGGTGTGCGCCCATCAGCCGTCTTCTGTAGCCTGACCCAGCAAAGTCATCGTCTGACGCCCCGGCATTGTGCGACCTCGCCCTCCGGCGAGCTGGTACCTTTGATATCCATTCGCCCCGCCCCGGCTCCTGTGCACTTGTGCCCGGTGTCTCACCACTTGCAGATTCCTCCTCTAACCTAGCCTGTGAAGGACGCGTGGTGTCCGTATCCGTGCTGGTGGCTGCGAGTGTCAGATCAAGTGACGGTGTGTCTTCGTTATCAGTGTCCTCCTCCTCCTCCTCCTCCCCACCCTCTCCTTCTCCCCTCCTCCACCTCCCCTCCTCCCTCCCTCCCCCTCCTCCTCCTCCCCTCCCCTCCTCCTCCTCCCCTCCTCCACCTCGTCCTCCTTCTCCCCCTCCTCTTCCTCCTCCCCTCCTCCTCCCCTCCTCCCTTCCTCCACCTCCCCCTCCTCCCCTCCTCCCTTCCTTCACCTCCCCCTCCTCCCCTTCTCCCCTCCCCCTTTTCCCCTTCCTCCTCTCCTCCCCTCCTCCTCCCCCCTCTCCACCTCCCCCCTCCTCCTCCCCTCCCCCTCTCCCTCCTCCCCCTCCCCTCTCCCTCCTCCTCCTCCCCTCTCCCTCCTCCTCCCCCTCCCCCTCTCCCTCCTCCTCCTCCCCTCCCCCTCTCCCTCCTCCTCCTCCCCTCCCCCTCTCCCTCCTCCTCCTCCCCTCCCTCTCCTCCTCCTCAGACGAGGCTGGCTCCAGTTCTTGGGCACCAGCAATGACAAAGGGAGACGTGTTGAGTTGTGGAGCGGGGAGGCGAGCAAGTAAGATGTGCCGACAGCATCTGCAGCACGTGATTCGGAAAAGATTGTGGGATGAGGGAGTTGTGGGAAATGAGAAGGAGGATTAGGTTTGCAGAGACCCCTTCGTCAGGACCTCCAGCGCCCCCAGCGGCCACGGCCGCAGCGACGGCCCACCCAATGATCCGTAGCACAGTCTCCTCCGGAGGGGTGAGGATGTGTAGGCGCGCCTGTCCTCCCTCGGGTCTTCGGGTCTGCTGGCTGTTATGCGCCATCTTCTCCTGCAAGACGGGGTGAAGTGTCAGTGAGTGTCCTGCAATATATTTGGGTGATGCACCTGTCATGGTCGAATAGCTGCCAGTGTGTGACCTGTGAGTTGTGGGTCTGTGCATTGTAAGGGTGGTACTATGTGAGGGTGAGATGCAGCATGCGAAGTGCAGCGTTACGTATGGATGGACAGCGTTTGTTGGTGGGTGGGTGGGTGAGGGGGCGTGTTGTGCGTGGAGCAGTACCACGATGGTAAGGTGGGCCACTCAACACTTTCGTTCACTCACCTTGACCACTTGTGTCAAATCGTTGCGCTGTTTCGGCACTGTATCCGCGTGCATAGTGCAGTGTTCCTGCCATTCACCTCCATGGCCACTTCCGGCCACTTCCTCCCACTGGCTCTGCAGCCGGTGTCTGGAGGATCTCTTGCTACTCTGCGGGTACAGAATGGCTCTCCATTCGTCCACTCTCTCCACCAGGGCCTCCAGTGGGCTGTTGGAGAACCTCAGGTCACGTTCTCTTGGCGCCACAGCCATTCTGCCTGTCATCCTGCACTACTTCCATTGATAGTGCATCTCCCTTTTAAGAGGTGCAGGCTGCCTTTAACTAGTGCTGGCCACACCCCATATTGGGCCTCCTGCTGGTGCCATACAAATGCGTGGGTAGCGCTGGCTGCAGGTGGAAATCATGGAGTTGAGGATCCAGCATGAATCTCACATGCTGCCCGCATCGTTAACACCGGGCGCGGGTTAACCGCACACTGCGACCCCCACGCCTGGTATCGGGCCTTATTGAATTTAACCTCCTTTGTGTCCTCCTCACAACTTACTTTCCCACCTAGCTTTGTATCGTCAGCAAACTTGGCTACATTACACTTGATCCTTTCATCTAAGTCATTAATATAGATTGTAAATAGTTAAGCCCCAATTGCCATTACAGAGACGTGGCCGCAGGGTGACCAAGGCTGGGAACTGAATATTCAAGGATATTCGACATTTAGGAAGGACAGGCAAAAAGGAAAAGGAGGTGGGGTAGCGCTGTTAATAAAGGATGAGATCAGTACAATAGTGAGAAAGGATCTTGGCTCAGAAGATCAAGATTTAGAATCAGTTTGGGTGGAGCTAAGAAACAGCAAGGGGCAGAGAACATTGGTGGGAGTTGTTTATAGATCACCAAACAGTAGTCGTGATTTAGGGCACAGTATAAAGCAGGAAATTAGAAGTGCATCTAACAAGGGTAATATAGTAATCATGGGGGACTTTAATCTACATATAGATTGAGCAAACCAAATTAGCACTAATACTGTGGAGGACAAATTCCTGGAATGTATACAAGATGGTTTTCTAGATCAGTATGTTGAGGAACCAACGAGGGAACAGACTATTTTAGATCTAGTATTGTGCAATGAGAAAGGGTTAATTAATAATCTTCTTGTAAAGGAGCCTTAGGGAAGAGTGACCATAATATGATAGAATTCTTCATTAAGTTTGAAAGTGATGTAGTTCAATCTAAAGGGTCTTAAATCTAAACAAAGGAAACTACGAAGGTATGAGGCACAAGTTGGCTGTGGTTGATTTGGGGGACTACATTAAAAGGTATGACGGTAGACAGGCAATGGCTGGCATTTAAAGAATTAATACATAATTTGCAACAAATATATATTCCTTTAAGGCACAAAAACCCAACAGGAAAAGTGGTCCAACCATGGCTAACGAGAAATTAAAGATAGTATTAAATCAAAGGAAGTGACATATAAAGTTGCCAGAAAAAGCAGTAAACCTGAGGATTAGAAGCATTTTAGAATTCAGCAAAGGAGGACCAAGAAATTGATAAAGAGGGAAAATAGAATATGAGAGTAAACTAGCGAGAAACATAAAAACGGATTGTAAAAGCTTCTATAGGTTTGTAAAAAGGAAAAGACTGGCGAAGGCAAATGTGGGTCCCTTACAGACAGAGACAGGAGAATTTATAATGGGGAATAAGGAAATGGCAGAGAAATTAAACAAATACTTTGTGACTCTCTTCACGGAAGAAGACACAAAAAACCTCCCAGAAATACGAGAGAACCAAGGGTCTGGCAAGAATGAGGAACTGAAAGAAATTAGTATTAGAAAAAAATAGTACTAGAGAAATTAATGGGACTGAAAGTCAATAAATCCCAAGGACCTGATGATCTACATCCCAGGGTTTTGAAAGAGGTGGATATAGAGATAGTGGATGCATTAGTTGTCATCTTCCAAAATTCTATAGATTCTGGAATGGTGCCTGCAGATTGGAGGGTAACAAATGTAACCCCACTATTTAAGAAAGGAGGGAGAGAGAAAACAGGGAATTACAGACCGGTTAGCCTGACATCAGTAGTGGGGAAAATGCTAGAATCTATTATAAAGGATGTGATAACAGGACACTTAGAAAATAATAATGGGATTTGGCAGAGTCAACATGGATTTATGAAAGGGAAATCATGTTTGACAAACCTACTGGAGTTCTTTGAGGATGTAATTAGTAGAATAGATAAGGGGGAACCAGTGGATGTGGTGTATTTGGATTTTCAGAAGGCTTTCGATAAGGTCCCACACAGGAGGTTGGTGAACAAAGTTAGAGCACATGGAATTGGGGGTAATATACTGGCATGGATTGAGAATTGGTTGACAGAAAACAGAGAGTGGGAATAAACGGGTCTTTTTCAGGTTGGCAGACTGTGACTAGTGGGGTACCACAAGGATCGGTGCTTGGGCCCCAGCTATTCACAATATATATCAATGATTTAGATGAGGGGGCCATATGTAATATTTCCAAGTTTGCTGATGACACAAAACTAGGTGAGAATGTAAGTTGTGAGCAGGGTGCAAAGAGACTTCAAGGGGATATAGACAGGCTAAGTGAGTGGGCAAGAACATGGCAGATGGAATATAATGTGGAAAAATGTGAAGTTATCCACTTTGGTAGGAAAAACAGAAATGCAGAGTATTTTTTAAATGGTGATAGATTGGGAAATGTTCAAAGGGACCTGGGTGTCCTTGTACATGAGTCACTGAAAGCAAACATGCAGGTGCAGCAAGCAATTAGGAAGGCAAATGGTATGTTGGCCTTTATTACAAGAGGATTTGAGTACAGGAGTAAAGATGTCTTACTGCAATTATACAGGGCTTTGGTGAGACCGCACCTGGAGTATTGTGTACAATTTTGGTCTCCTTACCTACGAAAGGATATACTTGCCATAGAGGGAGTACAACAAAGGTTCACCAGACTGATTTGTGGTATGGCGGGATTGTCGTATGAGGAGAGATTGAGTAGACTCGGCCTGTATTCTCTAGAGTTTAGAAGAATGAGAGGTGAGCTCATTGAAACGTACAAAATTCTTACAGTACTCGACAGGGTAGATGCAGGGAGGATGTTTCCCCTGGCTGGGGAGTCTAGAACCAGGGGTCACAGTCTCAGAATAAGGGGTCGGCCATTTAGGACTGAGATGAGGAGAAATTTCTTCACTCAGAGGGTGGTGAATCTTTGGAATTCTCTACCCCAGAGGGCTGTGGAGGCTCAGTCATTGAGTACATTCAAAACAGAGATCGCTAGATTTCTAGATATTAAAGGCATCAAGGGATATGGGGATGGTGCAGGAAAATGGCGTTTAGGTAGAAGATCAGCCATGATCTTGTTGAATGGCGGAGCAGGCTCGAGGGGCCGGATGGTCTACTCCTGCTCCTATTTCTTATGTTCCTATGTTCCTATGTAAGCACCGATCCTTGCTGCACCCCACTAGTTACAGCCTGCCAGCCTAAAAATGACCCGTATATCCCTACTCTCTGTTTTCTGTCCGTTAACCAATCCTCTATCCATGCTAATATATTACCCCCAACCCCATGAGCCCTTATCTTGTGTAAAAGCCTTTTATGTGGCACCTTATTGAATGCCTTTTGAAAATCCATATATATTACTAATCCCCCTTTATCTACCGTGCTAGTTACATCCTCAAAAAACTGCAATAGTTTTGTCAAACACGATTTCCCTTTCATAAAACCATGTTGACTCTGCCTAATCATATTATGATTTTCTAAGTGCCCTGTTACCACTTCCTTAATAATGGATTCCAGCATTTTCCCGAGGACTGATGTCAGGCTAACTGGCCCATAGTTCCATGTTTTCTCTCTCCCTTCTTTCTTGAATAGCGGGGTCACATTTGCTACCTTCCAATCCACTGGGACCGTTCCAGAATCTAGTGAGTTTTGGAAGATCACAACCAATGCATCCACTATCTCTGCAGCCACCTCTTTTAGAACCCTCGGATGTAGGCCATAATGTCCAGGGGATTTGTCAGCTTTTAGTCCCGTTAATTTCTCCAGTACTTTTTCTTTACTAATATTAATTACTTTAAGTTCCGCACTCTTGTTAGACCCTTGGTTCCTAAAGTATGGTGCCCAGAATTGGACACAATACTCCAGCTGAGGCCTAACCAGTGATTTGTAAAGGTTTAGGATGACTCCCTTGTTTTGTATTCAATGTCCCTTTTTACAAAGCCAAGTATTCCTTACGCTTTCTTAACCACCTTATCAACTTGCCCTGCCACCTGCAAAGTTTTGTGAATATGCACCCTCAGGTCCCTCTGCTCTTGCATGCCCCTCAATCTAGAACCATTTAGATTATACTGCTTCTCCATGTTCTTCCTCCCAAAGTGCATCACTTCACACTTTTCGGCATTAAATTTCATCTGCCATGTGTCTGCCTATTTCAACAGTCTGTCTCTGTCCTAGTAGAGTCTGTTACTATCCTGCTCACTATTTGCTATGTTGCCAAGTTTTGTGTCCCCCACAAACTCCGAAATTGTACTCCCTATAACAAAGTCTAGATCATTTATATATAACAAGAAAAGTAATGGTCCTAATACCGACCCCTGGGGGACGCCACTGCAAACTTCTCTCCAGTCAGAAAAACACCCACTCAACACTACTGTCTGCCTCCTATCCCTCAGCCAATTACATACCCAAGTTACCACTGCCCCTTTATTCCCACGTGTTTCTATTTTCCAAATAAGTCTGTTATGTGGTACTTTATCAAAAGCCTTTTGAAAGTCCATATAAACATCATCTACTATACTACCTTCATCAACCCTCTATGATACTTCATAGAATCATAGAATGGTTACAGGACAGAAGGAGGCCGTTTGGCCCATCAAGCCCGTGCTGGCTCTTCGTAATAGCAATACAGCTAGTCCCACTCCCCCGCCCTATCCCCATAGCCCTGCAAAGTTTTTCCTTTCAAGTACTTATCCAGTTCCCTTTTGAAGGCCACGATTGAATCTGCCTCCACCACCCCCTCGGGCAGTGCATTTCAGATCCTAACCACTCGCTGTGTAAAAAAGTTTTTCCTCATGTCACCTTTGGTTCTTTTGCCAATCATCTTAAATCTATGTCCTCTGGTTCTTGACCCTTCCACCAATGGGAACAGTTTCTCTCTATCTACTCTGTCTAGTCCCTTCATGATTTTGAACACCTCTATCAAATCTCCTCTCAACCTTCTCTGCTCCAAGGAGAACAATTGTAAACAATTTTACAACACCAAGTTATAGTCCAGCAATTTTATTTTAAATTCACAAGCTTTCGGAGATTCTCTCCTTCCTCAGGTAAATGTTCAGGATCTCCTTGAAGCCTACGCATTTATACATATTGAATAATACATGGTGTTTACAGACTGCCCCTGCAACTGCCCGTTGCCAAGGCAATCACCGTGTTCAGACAGAGAGGTGTCATCTGCAGAACCCCCGAATACACATTCAACAAAAAAACAAACAGGGAAAAAAAAGAGAAAAAAAAAACACAGAGAGAGGCAGAAACATCCGGAAGGCAGAGAGAGCCAGCAAATGACCCATTATATTAAAAACAGATAACATTTGTTCGCTGGTGGGGTAACGTGTAGCGTGACATGAACCCAAGATCCCGGTTGAGGCCGTCCTCATGGGTGCGGAACTTGGCTATCAATTTCTGCTCGACGATTTTGCGTTGTCGTGTGTCTCGAAGGCCGCCTTGGAGTACGCTTACCCGAAGGTCGGTGGATGAATGTCCATGACTGCTGAAGTGTTCCCCGACTGGGAGGGAACCCTCCTGTTTGGCGATTGTTGCGCGGTGTCCGTTCATCCGTTGTCGCAGCGTCTGCATGGTCTCGCCAATGTACCATGCTCTGGGGCATCCTTTCCTGCAACGTATGAGGTAGACAACGTTGGCCGAGTCACAGGAGTATGAACCATGCACCTGGTGGGTGGTGTCATCTCGTGTGATGGTGGTATCTGTGTCGATGATCTGGCATGTCTTGCAGAGGTTACCGTGGCAGGGTTGTGTGGCGTCGTGGACGCTGTTCTCTTGAAAGCTGGGTAGTTTGCTGCGAACGATGGTCTGTTTGAGGTTGGGTGGCTGTTTAAAGGCGAGTAGTGGAGGTGTGGGGATGGCCATAGCGAGGTGTTTGTCCTCATTGATGACATGTTGAAGGCTGCGGAGAACATGGCGTAGTTTCTCCGCTCCGGGGAAGTACTGGACGACAAAGGGTACTCTGTTGGTTGCGTCCCGTGTTAGTCTCCTGAGGAGGTCTATGCGATTTTTTGCTGTGGCCCGTCGGAACTGTCGATCGATGAGTCGAGCGTCATATCCCGTTCTTACTAGGGCGTCTTTCAGCGTCTGTAGGTGTCCATCGCGTTCCTCCTCGTCTGAGCAGACCCTGTGTATTCGCAGGGCCTGTCCATAGGGGATGGCCTCTTTGACGTGGTTAGGGTGGAAGCTGGAAAAGTGGAGCATCGTGAGGTTGTCCGTGGGCTTGCGGTAGAGTGAGGTGCTGAGGTGCCCGTCTTTGATGGAGATTCGTGTGTCCAAGAAAGAAACTGATTCTGAGGAGTAGTCCATGGTGAGCTTGATGGTGGGATGGAACTTGTTGATGTTATCGTGTAGTCTCTTTAGTGATTCCTTGCCGTGGGTCCATAGAAAGAAAATGTCGTCGATGTATCTGGTGTATAGTGTTGGTTGGAGGTCTTGTGCAGTGAAGAAGTCCTGCTCGAACTTGTGCATGAAAATGTTGGCGTATTGGGGTGCGAATTTGGTCCCCATGGCTGTTCCGTGTGTTTGGGTAAAGAACTGGTTATCGAAGGTGAAGACATTGTGATCCAGGATGAAGCGGATGAGTTGTAGGATGGCTTCCGGAGATTGGCTGTTGTTGGTGTTGAGTATTGATGCTGTCGCAGCGATGCCGTCATCGTGGGGGATACTGGTGTATAGTGCCGAGACGTCCATCGTGGTGAGAAGTGTTCCTGGTTCAACTGGTCCGTGGGTACTGAGTTTTTGTAGGAAGTCTGTAGTGTCGCGACAGAAGCTGGGGGTTCCCTGTACGATGGGTTTCAGGATGCCCTCGATGTATCCAGAGAGGTTCTCACACAGGGTTCCGTTGCCTGATACGATGGGACGTCCGGGTGTGTTGGCTTTGTGTATCTTTGGGAGGCAGTAGAAGTCTCCCACGCGGGGATTACGTGGGATGAGAATGCGTAGGATGCTTTGAAGGTCTGGATCGAAGGTCTTGATCAGTTTGTTGAGCTGGTGGGTGTGTTCTTTGGTCGGATCTGCGGGTAACCGTCTGTAGTGTTCCTGGTTGTCCAGTTGTCGGTATGCTTCTTTGCAATAGTCTGTTCTGTTCTGTATGACTATGGCTCCTCCTTTGTCCGCTGGTTTGATGACGATGTTGCGGTTGGTCTTGAGAGCGTTGATGGCGTTGCGTTGTGCTCGGGTGACATTCTGGACTGTCTTCTGAGTGCGGCTGATGAATCTGGCATTGACGCATTTCCTGACAGCTTGAGCATACATGTCCAGCTGAGGGCAGCGACCCTCCGGAGGAGTCCAGTTTGACTCTTTCCTCTTCGGTTGCTGTACCGCGGATCCCTCTGTCTGCTGTTCCGGATCGTCGATTGTCTCATTGGGTTCGCTGCTGAAATCTTGGGGTTTGTGGTAGAATTCCCGGAGCCTCATTCTCCTGATGAATTCCTCTGTGTCCGCCGCGAGACTAGTGGGGTCCATTTTGGTAGTGGGGCAGAAATTGAGCCCTCGGCTGAGAACTTCGATTTCGTCTGGTTGAAGGGTGTGGTCGGATAAATTGACAATAGACTTCCCTGTGGTTGCAACCGTGGTACCAGGGGAAGCTTGGTCGTTGCTGGTGGTGATGCCGAGTTTCTCAAGCTTCCTGCTCTTGGTTTTCATGTAGGCAGCGTAGTTCCGTTGCCTCGTCTGTTTGGCGGTATAACGTAGCTGGTTCATCGTTCGCAGCAAACTACCCAGCTTTCAAGAGAACAGCGTCCACGACGCCACACAACCCTGCCACGGTAACCTCTGCAAGACATGCCAGATCAGCGACACAGATACCACCATCACACGAGATGACACCACCCACCAGGTGCATGGTTCATACTCCTGTGACTCGGCCAACGTTGTCTACCTCATACGTTGCAGGAAAGGATGCCCCAGAGCATGGTACATTGGCGAGACCATGCAGACGCTGCGACAACGGATGAACGGACACCGCGCAACAATCGCCAAACAGGAGGGTTCCCTCCCAGTCGGGGAACACTTCAGCAGTCATGGACATTCATCCACCGACCTTCGGGTAAGCGTACTCCAAGGCGGCCTTCGAGACACACGACAACGCAAAATCGTCGAGCAGAAATTGATAGCCAAGTTCCGCACCCATGAGGACGGCCTCAACCGGGATCTTGGGTTCATGTCACGCTACACGTTACCCCACCAGCGAACAAATGTTATCTGTTTTTAATATAATGGGTCATTTGCTGGCTCTCTCTGCCTTCCGGATGTTTCTGCCTCTCTCTGTGTTTTTTTTTTCTCTTTTTTTTCCCTGTTTGTTTTTTTGTTGAATGTGTATTCGGGGGTTCTGCAGATGACACCTCTCTGTCTGAACACGGTGATTGCCTTGGCAACGGGCAGTTGCAGGGGCAGTCTGTAAACACCATGTATTATTCAATATGTATAAATGCGTAGGCTTCAAGGAGATCCTGAACATTTACCTGAGGAAGGAGAGAATCTCCGAAAGCTTGTGAATTTAAAATAAAATTGCTGGACTATAACTTGGTGTTGTAAAATTGTTTACAATTGTCAACCCCAGTCCATCACCGGCATCTCCACACCAAGGAGAACAATCCCAGCTTCTCCAGTCTATCCACGTAACTAAAATCCCTCATCCCTGGAATCATTCTAATAAATCTCATCTGCACCCTCTCTAAGGCCTTCACATTCTTCCTAAAATGCGGTGCCCAGAATTGGACACAATACTCCAGTACCTGTCCTGGGAGTGTTTGATGGGATAGTGTAGAGGGAGCTTTACCCTGTATCCATCAATGCTGTACCTGCCCTGTGAGTATTTGATGGGGCAGTGTAGGGGGAGCTTTACTCTTTATCCAAACTGTCTTGGGTATGTTTGGTGGGACAGTGTGGAGGGAGCTTGACTCTGTATCTAACCCATGCTGTATGTGCACTGGGAGTGTTTGATGGGACAGTGTAGAGGGAGCTTCACTTAGTCTCTAACCCGTGCTGTACCTGCCCTGGGAGTGTTTGATGGGCCAGTGTAGAGGGAGCTTTATGTGTCTGCTGTGGCTCAGTGCATCATTCTCATCTCTGAGTCAGAAGGTTGTGGGTTGAAGTCCCAGTCCAGAGATCTGAGCCGATAATCCAGGCTGACACTGTTGGCAGTTCTGTCTTTTGGATGAGACGTGAAATCGAGGCCCTGTCAGCTCTCTCAGGTGGACATAAAAGATTGCACCGCACTATTCGAAGAAGAGCAGGGGAGTTCTCCCCTGTGTCCTGGCCAATATTTATCCGTCAACCAACATTATATATGAGATTATCTGGTCATTTATTTCATTGCTGTTTGTGGGATCTTGCTGTTCGTAAATTTGCTGCTGTGTTTCCAACATTACAACAGTGACTTCACTTCAAAAGTACTTCCTTGGCTGTAAAACGCTTTGGGACGTCCTGAGCTGGTGAAAGTCTTCCTTTCAATGTCTCACATAGGAACATAGGAACAGGAGGAGGCCATTCAGCCCCTCGTGCCTGCTCTGCCATTTGATAAGATCATGGCTGATCTGTGATCTAACTCCATATACCTGCCTTTGGCCCATATCCCTTAATACCTTTGGTTGCCAAAAAGCTATCTATCTCAGATTTAAATTTAGCAATTGAGCTCGTATCAATTGCCGTTTGTGGAAGAGAGTTCCAAACTTCTACCACCCTTTGTGTGTAGAAATGTTTTCTAATCTCACTCCTGAAAGGTCTGGCTCTAATTTTTAGACTGTGCCCCCTACTCCTAGAATCCCCAACCAGTGGAAATAGTTTCTCTCTATCCACCCTATCTGTTCCCCTTAATATCTTATAAACTTCGATCAGATCACCCCTTAACCTTCTAAACTCCAGAGAATACAACCCCAATTTGTGTAATCTCTCCTCGTAACTTAATCCTTGAAGTCCGGGTATCATTCTAGTAAACCTACGCTGCACTCCCTCCAAGGCCAACCTGTCCTTCCGAAGGCGCGGTGCCCAGAACTGCTCACAGTACTCCAGGTGCGGTCTAACCAGGTTTTTGTATAGCTGCAGCATATGACACTCGGCTTTTTAAGAAAGGAGAGAGAGAGAAACCAGGGAACTATAGACCAGTTAGTCTAACATCTGTTGTGGGGAAAATGCTGGAGTCTATAATTAAGGATAGGGTGACTGAACACCTCGAGAATTTTCAGTTAATCAGAGAGAGCCAGCATGGATTTGTGAAAGGTAGGTCATGCCTGACAAATCTGATTGAATTTTTTGAAGAGGTGACTAAAGTAGTGGACAGGGGAATGTCAATGGATGTTATTTATATGGACTTCCAGAAGGCATTTGATAAGGTCCCACATAAGAGACTGTTAGCTAAGATAGAGGCCCATGGAATTGAGGGAAAATTATGGACTTGGTTAGGAAGTTGGCTGAGCGAAAGGCGTCAGAGAGTAGGGATAATGGGTAGGTACTCACATTGGCAGGATGTGACTTGTGGAGTCCCGCAGGGATCTGTCTTGGGGCCTCAATTATTCACAATATTTATTAACGACTTAGATGAAGGCATAGAAAGTCTCATATCTAAGTTTGCCGATGACACAAAGATTGGTGGCATTGTAAGCAGTGTAGATGAAAACATAAAATTACAAAGTGATATTGATAGATTAGGTGAATGGGCAAAACTGTGGCAAATGGAATTCAATGTAGGCAAATGTGAGGTCATCCACTTTGGATCAAAGAAGGATAGAACAGGGTACTTTCTAAATGGTAAAAAGTTAAAAACAGTGGATGTCCAAAGGGACTTAGGGGTTCAGGTACATTGATCATTGAAGTGTCATGAACAGGTGCAGAAAATAACCAATAAGGCTAATGGAATGCTGGCCTTTATATCTAGAGGACTAGAGTACAAGGGGGCAGAAGTTATGCTGCAGCTATACAAAACCCTGGTTAGACCGCACCTGGAGTACTGTGAGCAGTTCTGGGCACCGCACCTTCGGAAGGACATATTAGCCTTGGAGGGAGTGCAGCGTAGGTTTACTAGAATGATACCCAGACTTCAAGAGTTAAGTTACGAGGAGAGATTACACAAATTGGGGTTGTATTCTCTGGAGTTTCGAAGGTTAAGGTGTGATCTGATCGAAGTTTATAAGATATTAAGGGGAACGGATAGGGTGGATAGAGAGAAACTATTTCCGCTGGTTGGGGATTCTAGGAGTAGGGGGCACAGTCTAAAAATTAGAGCCAGACCTTTCAGGAGCGAGATGAGAAAACATTTCTACACACAAAGGGTGGTAGAAGTTTGGAACTCTCTTCCGCAAACGGCAATTGATACTAGCTCAATTGCTAAATTTAGATCTGAGATAGATAGCTTTTTGACAACCAAAGGTATTAAGGGATATGGGCCAAAGGCAGGTATATGGAGTTAGATCACAGATCAGCCATGATCTTATCTCCTGTGTTCCTATGTTCCTATAACTTCTGCCCCCTTGTACTCCAGTCCTCTAGATATAAAGGCCAGCATTCCATTTCCTTATTGATTATTTTCTGCACCTGTTCATGATACTTCAATGATCGATGTACCTGAACCCCTAAGTCCCTTTGGATATCCACTGTTTTTAACTTTTTACCATTTAGAAAGTACCCTGTTCTATCCTTTTTTGGTCCAAAGTGGATGACCGAAATGTAGGGGGCATGATTCAGACTGCAGGAAGATATCAATGGACTGGTCAGGTGGGCAGAAAAGTGGCAAATGGAGTTCAATCCAGAGAAGTGTGAGGTAATGCATTTGGGGAGAGCAAACAAGGCAAGGGAATACACAATAAATAGGAGGGTACTGAGAGGTGTAGAGGAACAAAGGGATCTTGGATGCATGACCACAGATCCCTGAAGGTAGCAGGACAGATAGATAAGGTGGTTAAGAAGGCATACGGGATACTTTCCTTCATTAGCTGAGGCATAGAATATAAAAGCAGGGATGTTATGCTGGAACTGTATAAAACACTGGTTAGGCCACAGCTTGAGTACTGTGTACAGTTCTGTTCACCACATTACAGGAAGGATGTGATTGCACTAGAGAGGGTGCAGAGGAGATTTACAAGGATGTTGCCAGGACTGGAAAATTTTAGCTATGAGGAAAGATTGGATCGGCTGGGGTTGTTCTCTTTGGAAGATGGCCGACCTCCAGCAGCAGCAGGAGACCCAGGAGCTGGCCTCCAAGCGGGTGGACATCCAGAACAAGCGCTTCTACCTGGACGTGAAGCAGAACGCCAAGGGCCGCTTCATCAAGATCACCGAGGTGTGCGCAGGCGGCAACAAGAGCCGGCTGACCCTCTCCATGGCGGTGGCGGCCGAGTTCCGCAACTACCTCGGGGATTTCATCGAGCACTACGCGCAGCTGGCCCTCTCGGACTCGGACGTCGGCCTGAGCTCCGACGAGCCCCGCCGTGCGCTGAAGAGCGAGTTCCTGGTGCGGGAGAACCCCAAGTACGACATGGACCTTAAATCGAGGCCCCGGCTTGGGGGGGACGCAAGGCCAGACCATCGCCCTGCCGGCCCAAGGGCTCATCGAGTTCAGGGACACACTGGCGAAGCTGATCGACGACTACGGCGTGGACGACGAGCCGTGCGGCCAGTCTGAGTTGCCCGAGGGCACGTCCATCACCGTGGACAGAAAGCGCTTCTTCTTCAACGTGGGCTCCAACAAGTGCAGCGTGTTCATGCGAGTGTGTGAGGTGAAGCCCTCTTACAGGAACTCCATCACCACCCCCTATAAAGCCTGGTCAAAGTTCGGCAGCACCTTCAGCAAGTACGCCGAGGAGATGACGGAGATCCAGGACAAACATCGGGACAAGAAGGAAAAAGCAGGAACTAAGCGTCACAAAACATATTTGAAAGTTCTTTATCTGAGTGCACGTAGCATTCGTAACAAAATGGACGAGTTAACGGCACAAATAACTACGTATGGGTATGATCTTGTGGCCATTACAGAAACATGGCTGCAGGGTGACAATGACTGGGAATTAAATATGCCAGGGTATTTAACAATCAGGAAGGACAGGCAGGAAGGAAGGGGAGGTGGGGTGGCTATGTTAATAAAGGAAGGAATCACTGTAATACAGAGAAAAGATATTGGGACAAAGGATCAGGATAATGAAACAGTTTGGGTAGAGATAAGGAATAATAAGGAGAAAAAAACACTAGTGAGCGTAGTATATAGGCCTCCTAATAGTTGCAACTCTGCTGGAAGAAGTATTAATCAGGAAATAGTCAGGGCATGTAATAAGGGAACAGCTATAATTATGGGGGATTTTAACTATCATATTAACTGGACCAATCAAATTGGCAGGGCAGCCTTCAGGAAGAGTTTATTGAGTGTATTAGGGATGGATTTCTTGAGCAGTATGTAACTGATCCTACAAGGGGGCAAGCAACCTTGGACCTGGTCCTGTATAATGAGCCAGGATTAATTAATAATGTCCTAGTTAAGGATCCCCTTGGAATGAGTGACCATAACATGGTCACATTCCATATCTAATTAGAGGGTGAGAAGGTTGGTTCTCAAACAAGCGTACTGAGCTTGAATAAAGGAGACTATGATGGTATGAGGGCAGAATTGATTAAAGTCGACTGGGAAAATAGATTAAAGGGTAAGACGGTACATGAACAGTGGAGTTCATTTAAGGAGTTATTTTACAACTTTCAAAAAATATATATTCCACTGAGGAAAAAAGGGTGTAAAAGAAATGACAGCCATCCGTGGCTGAGTAAAGAAATTAAGGATAGTATCCGACTAAAAACAAGGACATATAAGGTAGCCAAACTTAGTGGGAGGATAGAAGATTGGGAAGTCTTCAAAAGACAACAAAAAGTAACTAAAGGATTGATTAAGAAAGGGAAGATAGATTATGAAAATAAATTAGCAAAAAATATAAAAACAGATAGCAAGAGTTTCTATCGTCATATAAAAAGAAAAAGGGTGGCTAAGGCAAACGTAGGTCCCTTAGAGGATGAGACTGGGAAATTAATGGTGAGAAACATGGAGATGGCAAAAATGCTGAACAAATATTTTGTTTCAGTCTTTACGGTAGAGGACACTAAGAATATCCCAACACTGGACAACATGGCAGGAGATCCCAGCGCCGTGTCATGTTCCTCTTGTGAGATGTGGGAATTCAGGGATCCTTCCTGTGTCCCTGGTTCCTTCACCTGCGGGAAGTGTGTCCAGCTGCAGCTATTGTTTGACCGCTTGACGGCTCTGGAGCTGCGGATGGACTCACTTTGGAGCATCCGCGATGCTGAGAAAGTCGTGGATAGCACGTTCAGTGAGTTGGTCACACCGCAGATAAAAATTACTGAGGGAGATAGTGAATGGGTGACCAACAGACAGAGGAAGAGTAGAAAGGCAGTGCAGGGGTCCCCTGCGGTCATCTCCCTCCAAAACAGGTATACCGTTTTGGATACTGTTGGGAGAGATGGCTCACCAGGGGAAGGTGACAGCGGCCAGGTTCATGGCACCGTGGCTGGCTCTGCTGCACAGGAGGGCAGGAAAAAGAGTGGCAGAGCTATAGTGATAGGGGACTCGATTGTAAGGGGAATAGACAGGCGTTTCTGCGGACGCAACCGAGACTCCAGGATGGTATGTTGCCTCCCTGGTGCAAGGGTCAAGGATGTCTCGGAGCGGCTGCAGGACATTCTGGAGGGGGAGGGTGAACAGCCAGTTGTCGTGGTGCATATAGGTACCAAAGATATAGGTAAAAAACAGGATGAGGTCCTATAAGCTGAATTTAGGGAGTTAGGAGTTAAACTAAAAAGTAGGACCTCCAAGGTAGTAATCTCAGGATTGCTACCAGTGCCATGGGCTAGTCAGAGTAGGAATGACAGGATAGCTAGGATGAATACGTGGCTTGAGAGATGGTGCAAGAGGGAGGGATTCAAATTCCTGGGCCATTGGAACCGGTTCTGGGGGAGGTGGGACCAGTACAAATTGGACGGTCTGCATCTGGGCAGGACTGGAACCAATGTCCTAGGGGGAGTGTTTGCTCGTGCTGTTGGGGAGGGTGTAAACTAATGTGGCAGGGGGATGGGAACCGATGCAGGAAGTCAGTGGGAAGTAAAGTGGTGACAGAAACAAAAGGCAGTAAGGGAGAGTGTACAGAACATGACCGGACAGATTGTCTGAGAAAGCAGGGCAAAGACCAAGGGGAGTCTAGATTAAACTGCATTTATTTCAATGCAAGAAGTCTGATGGGCAAGGCAGATGAACTCAGGGCATGGATGGGTACATGGGACTGGGATGTTATAGCTATTATTGAAACATGGCTAAGGGAGGGGCAGGACTGGCAGCTCAATGTTCCAGGGTACAGATGCTATCGGAAAGATAGAGCAGGAGGTAAGAGAGGAGGGGGAGTTGCGTTCTTGATTAGGGAGAACATCACGGCAGTAGTGAGAGGGGATATATCTGAGGGTTCGCCCACTGAGTCTATATGGGTAGAACTGAAAAATAAGAAGGGAGAGATCACTTTGATAGGATTGTACTACAGACCCCCAAATAGTCAACGGGAAATTGAGGAGCAAATATGTAAGGAGATTACAGACAGCTGCAAGAAAAATAGGGTGGTAATAGTAGGGGACTTTAACTTTCCCAACATTGACTGGGACAGCCATAGCATTCGGGGCTTGGATGGAGAGAAATTTGTTGAGTTTATTCAGGAGGAATTTCTCATTCAGTATGTGGAATGCCCGACTAGAGAGGGGGCAAAACTTGACCTCCTCTTGGGAAATAAGGAAGGGCAGGTGACAGAAGTGTTAGTGAGGGATCACTTTGGGACCAGTGATCATAATTCCATTAGTTTTAAGATAGCTATGGAGAATGATAGGTCTGGCCCAAAAGTTAAAATTCTAAATTGGGGAAAGGCCAATTTTGATGGTATTAGACAGGAACTTTCAGAAGTTGATTGGGAGAGTCTGTTGGCAGGCAAAGGGACGACTGGTAAGTGGGAGGCTTTCAAAAGTGTGTTAACCAGGGTTCAGGGTAAGCACATTCCTTATAAAGTGAAGGGCAAGGCTGGTAGAAGTAGGGAACCTTGGATGACTCGGGAGATTGAGGCCCTAGTCAAAAAGAAGAAGGAGGCATGTGACATGCATAGGCAGCTGGGATCAAGTGGATCCCTAGAAGAGTATAGAGATTGCCGGAGTAGAGTTAAGAGAGAAATCAGGAGGGCAAAAAGGGGACATGAGATTGCTTTGGCAGATAAGGCAAAGGTGAATCCAAAGAGCTTCTACAAATACATAAAGGGCAAAAGAGTAACTCGGGAGAGAGTAGGGTCTCTTAAGGATCAACAAGGTCATCTATGTGCGGAACCACAAGAGATGGGTGAGATCCTGAATGAATATTTCACATCGGTATTTACGGTTGAGAAAGGAATGGATGTTAGGGAACTTGGGGAAATAAATAGTGATGTCTTGAGGAGTGTACATATTACAGAGAGGGAGGTGCTGGAAGTCTTAACGCGCATCAAGGTAGATAAATCTCCGGGACCTGATGAAATGTATCCCAGGACGTTATGGGAGGTTAGGGAGGAAATTGCGGGTCCCCTAGCAGAGATATTTGAATCATCGACAGCTACAGGTGAGGTGCCTGAAGATTGGAGGGTAGCAAATGTTGTGCCTTTGTTTAAGAAGGGCGGCAGGGAAAGGCCTGGGAACTACAGACCGGTGAGCCTGACATCTGTAGTGGGTAAGTTGTTAGAGGATATTCTGAGGGATAGGATCTACAGGCATTTGGAGAGGCAGGGACTGATTAGGAACAGTCAGCATGGTTTTGTGAGAGGAAAATCATGTCTCACGAATTTGATTGAGTTTTTTGAAGGGGTAACCAAGAAGATAGATGAGGGCTGTGCAGTAGACGTGGTCTACATGGACTTCAGCAAAGGCTTTGACAAGGTACCGCATGGTAGGTTGTTACATAAGGTTAAATCTCACGGGATCCATGGTGAGGTAGCCAATTGGATACAAAATTGGCTTGACGACAGAAGACAGAGGGTGGTTGTAGAGGGTTGTTTTTCAAACTGGAGGCCTGTGACCAGCGTTGTGCCTCAGGGATCGGTGCTGGGTCCGCTGTTATTTGTTATTTATATTAATGATTTGGATGAGAATTCAGGAGGCATGGTTAGTAAGTTTGCAGATGACACCAAGATTGGTGGCATTGTGGACAGTGAAGAAGGTTATCTAGGATTGCAACGGGATCTTGATAAATTGGGCCAGTGGGCCGATGAATGGCAGATGGAGTTTAATTTAGATAAATGTGAGGTGATGCATTTTGGTAGATCAAATCGGGCCAGGACCTACTCCGTTAATGGTAGGGCGTTGGGGAGAGTTATAGAACAAAGAGATCTAGGAGTACAGGTTCATAGCTCCTTGAAAGTGGAGTCACAGGTGGATAGGGTGGTGAAGAAGGCATTCAGCATGCTTGGTTTCATTGGTCAGAACATTGAATACAGGAGTTGGGATGTCTTATTGAAGTTGTACAAGACATTAGTAAGGCCACACTTGGAATACTGTGTACAGTTCTGGTCACCCTATTATAGAAAGGATATTATTAAACTCGAAAGAGTGCAGAAAAGATTTACTCGGATGCTACTGGGTCTTGATGGTTTGACTTATAGGGAGAGGTTAGATAGACTGGGACTTTTTTCCCTGGAGAGTAGGAGGTTAAGGGTTGATCTTATAGAAGTCTATAAAATAATGAGGGGCATAGATAAGGTAGATAGTCAAAATCTTTTCCCAAAGGTAGGGGAGTCTATAACGAGGGGACATAGATTTAAGGTGAGAGGGGAGAGATACAAAAGGGTCCAGAGGGGCAATTTTTTCACTCAAAGGTTGGTGAGTGTCTGGAACGAGCTGCCAGAGGCAGTAGTAGAGGCGGGTACAATTTTGTCTTTTAAAAAGCATTTGGACAGTTACATGGGTAAGATGGGTATAGAGGGATATGGGCCAAGTGCAGGCAATTGGGACTAGCTTAGTGGTATAAACTGGGCGACATGGACATGTTGGGCCGAAGGGCCTGTTTCCATGTTGTAACTTCTATGATTCTATGATATGAAACAGGGGGCTCTAGGGGGGGGAGGAGCTAAATACGATTAAAGTCACTAAGGAATTGGTACTTAGTAAATTAATGGGACTCAAGGCGGATAAATCCCCTGGACCTGATGGCTTACATCCCTGGGTCTTGAGGGAAGTGGCAGTGGGGATTGTGGATGCTTTGGTAATAATTTTCCAAAATTCTCTGGACTCGGCAAAGGTCCCGGCAGATTGGAAAACTGCTAATGTAACACCCTTATTTTAAACGGGTAGTCGGCAGAAGGCTGGAAATTATAGACCAGTTAGCCTAACATCTGTGGTGGGTATAATTTTGGAGTCTATTATTAAGGAGACAGTAGCAGAACATTTGGATAAACATAATTTAGTAGGTCAAAGTCAGCATGGCTTTACGAAGGGGAAGTCATGTCTGACAAATTTGCTTGAGTTCCTTGAGGACATAACGTACAGGCTGGATAAAGGGGAACCAGCGGACGTAGTGTATTTTGACTTCCAGAAGGCATTCGACAAGGTGCCACATGAAAGATTATTGCTCAAGATAAAGAATCACTGGATTGGGGGTAATATTCTGGCATGGGTGGAGGATTGGTTATCTAACAGGAAGCAGAGAGTTGGGATAAATGGTTCATTCTCGGACTGGCAACCAGTAGCCAGTGGTGTTCCGCAGGGGTCGGTGCTGGGTCCCCAACTCTTTACAATCTATATTAACAATTTGGAGGAGGGGACCGAGTGTAACATATCAAAGTTTGCAGATGATACAAAGATGGGAGGGAAAGTAGAGAGTGAGGAGGACATAAAAAACCTGCAGGGGGATGTTGACAGGCTGGGTGAGTGGGCGGAGATTTGGCAGATGCAATACAATATTGGAAAATGTGAGGTTATGCACTTTGGCAGGAAAAATCAGAGAGCAAGTTATTATCTTGATGGCAAGAGACTGGAAAGTACTGCAGTACAAAGGGATCTGGGGGTCCTAGTGCAAGAAAATCAAAAAGTTGGTATGCAGGTGCAGCAGGTGATCAAGAAAGCCAACGGAATGTTGGCTTTTATTGCTCGGGGGATAGAATATAAAAACAGGGATGTATTGCTGCAGTTATATAAGGTATTGGTGAGACCGCACCTGGAATACTTCATACAGTTTTGGTCTCCATACTTAAGAAAAGACGTACTTGCTCTCGAGGCAGCACAAAGAAGGTTCACTCGGTTAATCCCGGGGATGAGGGGGTGGACATATGAGGAGAGGTTGAGTAGATTGGGACTCTACTCATTGGAGTTCAGAAGAATGAGAGGCGATCTTATTGAAACATATAAGATTGTGAAGGGGCTTGATTGGGTGGATGCAGTAAGGATGTTCCCAAGGATGGGTGAAACTAGAACTAGGGGGCATAATCTTAGAATAAGGGGCTGCTCTTTCAAAACTGAGATGAGGAGAAACTTCTTCACTCAGAGGGTGGTAGGTCTGTGGAATTTGCTGCCCCAGGAAGCTGTGGAAGCTACATCATTAAATAAATTTAAAACAGAAATAGACAGTTTCCTAGAAGTAAAGGGAATTAGGGGTTACGGGGAGCGGGCAGGAAATTGGACATGAATTTAGATTTGAGATTAGGATCAGATCAGCCATGATCTTATTGAATGGCGGAGCAGGCTCGAGGGGCCGGTTGGCCTACTCCTGCTCCTATTTCTTATGTTCTTATGAATAGAGAAGGCTGAGGGGAGTTTTAGTTCAGGTGTACAAAATTATTCGGGGCCTAGATAAAGTGGATCGGAAGGACCTATTTTCCTTTGCGGAAAGGTCCAAGCAGGCATAGATTAAAGTGATTGGTAGAAGGATTAGAGGGGAACTGAGGAAAAAGTTTTCACCAGGGAATGATGGGGGTCTGGAACTCACTGCCTCAACTCATTTAAAAAGTACCTGGATGTGCACCTGAAGTGCCGTGACCTATAAGGCTATCGACCAAGTGCTGGAAAGTGGGATCAGGCTGGTTGGCTCATTTTTGGCCGTCGCAGACATGATGGGCTGAATGGCCTCCTTCTGTGCCGTAAATTTTCTTTGATTCTATGAAATGTGCGGAATTCCAAACTTGCGATGTACATATAACGGAAACTTCCTGTGATCATCGGACTGTAGTCCAGCCTCCTCCTCCTAAATCTGCCGATCTGACCCATGTAATCCTGTGCTCCGCTTCCTGCACCTCGATACTCCCCTCTCCTGATAGCTCACACTCCAATCCCGAGACCGGTCACTTGGTGCTGGCTGCGCACTGAAAATCTGCGACTTCCCTCAATTTTACAGACAGATAAAATGCATAGTGGAGTTGAGTGTACATAGAATCACAGAATCATGTAGCACAGAAGGAGGCCACTCGGTCCATCGTGCCTGTGCTGGCTCTTTGAAAGAGCTATCCAATTAGTCCCATTCCTCTTTTTCCCCAGAGCCCTGTAATTTTTTTCCCTTCAAGTATTTCTCCAATTCCCTTTTGAAAGTTATTATTGACTCTGCTTCCACTGCCCTTTCAGGCAGCGCGTTCCAGATCAGAACAACTCACTGGGTAAAAAAATATTTCCTCATGTCGCCTCTGGTTCTTTTGCCGATCACCTTAAATCTGTGTCCTCTGGTTACCGACCCTTCTGGAAACAATTTCTCCTTATTTACTCTGTCTGTTCTGAGGAGAACAACCTTTTCCAGTCTTTCCACATAGCTGAAGGCCCTCATCCCTGGTACCATTCTAGTAAATCTCTTCTGCACCCTCTCCAAGGCCTTCACATCCTTCCTAAAGTGTGGTGCCCAGAATTGGACACAATACTCCAGCTGTGGCATAACCAGTGTTTTCATAGAATCATACAATGGTTATTTTTTATTATTCGTTCATAGGATGTGGGTGTCGCTGGCAAGGCCGGCATTTATTGCCCATCCCTAATTGCCCTTGAGAAGGTGGTGGTGAGCCGCCTTCTTGAACCACTGCAGTCCGTGTGGTGACGGTTCTCCCACAGTGCTGTTAGGAAGGGAGTTCCAGGATTTTGACCCAGCGACGATGAAGGAACGGCGATATATTTCCAAGTCGGGATGGTGTGTGACTTGGAGGGGAACGTGCAGGTGGTGTTGTTCCCATGTGCCTGCTGCCCTTGACCTTCTATGAGGTAGAGGTCGCGGGTTTGGGAGGTGCTGTCGAAGAAGCCTTGGCGAGTTGCTGCAGTGCATCCTGTGGATGGTACACACTGCAGCCACTGTGCGCTGGTGGTGAAGGGAATAAATGTTTAGGGTGGTGGATGGGGTGCCAATCAAGTGGGCTGCTTTGTCCTGGATGGTGTCGAGCTTCTTGAGTGTTGTTGGAGCTGCACTCATCCAAGCAAGTGGAGAGTATTCCATCACACTCCTGACTTGTGCCTTGTAGATGGTGGAAAGGCTTTGGGGAGACATGAGGTGAGTCACTCGCTGCAGAATACCCAGCCTCTGACCTGCTCTTGTAGCCAGAATATTTAAATGGCTGGCCCAGTTAAGTTTCTGGTCAATGGTGACCCCCAGGATGTTGATGGTGGGGGATTCGGCGATGGTAATGCCGTTGAATGTCAAGGGGAGGTGGTTAGACTCTCTTTTGTTGGAGATGGTCATTGCCTGGCACTTGTCTGGCGTGAATGTTACTTGCCACTTATCAGCCCAAGCCGGGATGTTGTCCAGGTCTTGCTGCATGCGGGCACGGACTGCTTCATTATTTGAGGGGTTGTGAATGGAACTGAACACTGTGCAGTCATCAGCGAACATCCCCATTTCTGACCTTATGATGGAGAGAAGGCCATTGATGAAGCAGCTGAAGATGGTTGGGCCTAGGACACTGCCCTGAGGAACTCCTGCAGCAATGCCCTGGGGCTGAGATGATTGGCCTCCAACAACCACGACCATCTTCCTTTGTGCTCGGTATGACTCCAGCCGCTGGAAAGTTTTTCCCCCGATTCCCATTGACTTCAATTTTACGAGGGCTCCTTGGTGCCACACTCGGTCAAATGCTGCCTTGATGTCAAGGGCAGTCACTCTCACCTCACCTCTGGAATTCAGCTCTTATTTGTCCATGTTTGGGCCAAGGCTGTAATGAGGTCTGGAGCCGAGTGGTCCTGGCGGAACCCAAACTGAGCATCGGTGAGCAGGTTATTGGTGAGTGAGTGCCGCTTGATAGCACTGTCAACGACACCTTCCATCACTTTGCTGATGATTGAGAGTAGACTAATGGGGCGGTAGTTGGCTGGATTGGATTTGTCCTGCTTTTTGTGGACAGGACATAACTGGGCAATTTTCCACATTGTCGGGTAGATGCTATTGCTTTGATCTGATCCTGTTGGTTGTGGAATCGCTTAGCTCTGTCTATAGCATGTTGCTTCCACTGTTTAGCATGCATGTAGTCCTGAGTTGTAGCTTCACCAGGTTGGCACCTCATTTTCAGGTACACCCTGGTACTGCTCCTGGCATGCTCTTCTACACTCCTCATTGAACCAGGTTTGATCCCCTGGCTTATTGGTAATGGTAGAGTGAGGAATATGTCAGACCATGAGGTTACAGACTGTGCTGCAATACAATTTTGCTGCTGCTGTTGGCCCACAGCGCCTCATGGTTGCCCAGTTTTGAGCTGCTAGATCTGTTCTGAATCTATCCCATTTAGCACGGTGGTAGTGCCACACAACACGTTGGATGGTGTCCTCAGTGCGAAGACGGGACTTCGTCTCCAGAAGGACTGTGCTGTGGTCACTCCTACGAATACTGTCATGGACAGATGCATCTTTTTTTTTTTTTATTCGTTCACGGGATGTGGGCGTCGCTGGCAAGGCCGGCATTTATTGCCCATCCCTAATTGCCCTCGAGAAGGTGGTGGTGAACCGCCTTCTTGAACCGCTGCAGTCCGTGTGGTGACGGTTCTCCCACTGTGCTGTTAGGAAGGGAGTTCCAGGATTTTGACCCAGCGACAATGAAGGAACGGCGATATATTTCCAAGTCGGGATGGTGTGTGACTTGGAGGGGAACGTGCAGGTGGTGTTGTTCCCATGCGCCTGCTGCCCTTGTCCTTCTAGGTGGTAGAGGTCGCGGGTTTGGGAGGTGCTGTCGAAGAAGCCTTGGCGAGTTGCTGCAGTGCATCCTGTGGATGGTGCACACTGCAGCCACAGTGCGCCGGTGGTGAAGGGAGTGAATGTTTAGGGTGGTGGATGGGGTGCCAATCAAGCGGGCTGCTTTATCTTGGATGGTGTCGAGCTTCTTGAGTGTTGTTGGAGCTGCACTCATCCAGGCAAGTGGAGAGTATTCCATCACACTCCTGACTTGTGCCTTGAAGATGGTGGAAAGGCTTTGGGGAGTCAGGAGGTGAGTCACTCGCCGCAGAATACCCAGCCTCTGACCTGCTCTCGTAGCCACAGTATTTATATGGCTGGTCCAGTTAAGTTTCTGGTCAATGGTGACCCCCAGGATGTTGATGGTGGGGGATTCGGCGATGGTAATGTCGTTGAATGTCAAGGGGAGGTGGTTAGACTCTCTTTTGTTGGAGATGGTCATTGCCTGGCACTTATCTGGCGCGAATGTTACTTGCCACTTACGAGCCCAAGCCTGGATGTTGTCCAGGTCTTGCTGCATGCAGGCTCGGACTGCTTCATTATCTGAGGGGTTGCGAATGGAACTGAACACTGTGCAGTCATCAGCGAACATCCCCATTTCTGACCTTATGATGGAGGGAAGGTCATTGATGAAGCAGCTGAAGATGGTTGGGCCTAGGACACTGCCCTGAGGAACTCCTGCAGCAATGTCCTGGGGCTGAGATGATTGGCCTCCAACAACCACTACCATCTTCCTTTGTGCTCGGTATGACTCCAGCCACTGGGGAGTTGTCCCCCTGATTCCCATTGACTTCAATTTTACTCGGGCTCCTTGGTGCCACACTCGGTCAAACGCTGCCTTGATGTCAAGGGCAGTCACTCTCACCTCTGCGTCAGGTGGATTGGTGAGGATGAGGTCAAGTAAGTTTTTCCCTCGTGTTGGTTCGCTCACCACCTGCCGCAGGCCCAGTCTAGCAGCTATGTCCTTTGGGACTCGGCCATCAGTGGTACGACCAAGCCACTCTTGGTGATGGACATGGAAGTCCCCCACCCAGAGTACATTCTGTGCCCTTGCTACCCTTAGTGCTTCCTCCAAGTGGTGCTCAACATGGAGGAGGACTGATTCATCAGCTGAGGGAGGACGGGTACGGTAGCATAGTGGTTATGTTACTGGGCTAGTAATCCAGAGGCCTGGACTAAAATCCAGAGTCATGAGTTCAAATCCCGCCACGGCAGCTGGCGAATTTAAATTCAATTAATTAATTAAATTCAATTAATTAAAATAAAATCTGGAATTAAAATACTAGTATCAGTAATGATAGCCATGAAACTACCGGATTGTCGTAAAAACCCATCTGGTTCACTAATGTCCTTTAGGGAAGGAAACCTGCCGTCCTTACCCGGTCTGGCCTAAATGTGACTCCAGACCCACAGCAATGTGGTTGATTCTTAATTGCCCTCTGAAATGGCCTAGCAAGCCACTCAGTTGTAAAATCTCGCTACGAAAAGTCATAATAAGAATAAAACCGGACGGACCACCTGGCATCGGACCACAAGGCACCAGACACGACAACGGCAAAACATCAAGCCCAGTCGACCCTGCAAGATCCTCCTCACTAACATCTGGGGACTTGTGCCAAAATTGGGAGAGCTGTCCCACAGACTAGTCAAGCAACAGCCTGACATAGCCATACTCACAGAATCATATCTTTCAGCCAACGTCCCAGACTCTTCCATCACCATCCCTGGGTATGTCCTGTCCCACTGGCAGGACAGACCAACCAGAGATGGCGGTACAGTGATATACAGTCAGGAGGGAGTGGCCCTGGGAGTCCTCAACATTGACTCCGAACCCCATGAAATCTCATGGCATCAGGTCAAACATGGGCAAGGAAACCTCCCATTGATTACCACCTACCGCCCTCCCTCAGCTGATGAATCAGTCCTCCTCCATGTTGAACACCACTTGGAGGAAGCACTGAGGGCAGCAAGGGCACAAAATGTACTCTGGGTGGGGGACTTCAATGTCCATCACCAAGAGTGGCTTGGTAGCACCACGACTGACCGAGCTGGCCGAGTCCTGAAGGACATAGCTGCTAGACTGGGCCTGCGGCAGGTGGTGAGCGAACCAACACGAGGGAAAAACTTACTTGACCTCGATCCTCACCAATCTACCTGTCGCAAATGCATCTGTCCATGACAGTATTGGTAGGAGTGACCACCGCACATTCCTCGTGGAGATGAAATCCCGTCTTCGCACTGAGGACACCATCCAACGTGTTGTGTGGCACTACCACCGTGCCAAATGGGATAGATTCAGAACAGATCTAGCAGCTCAAAACTGGGCATCCATGAGGCGCTGTGGGCCATCAGCAGCAGCAGAATTGTATTCCAGCACAATCTGTAACCTCATGGCCCGGCATATTCCTCACTCTACCATTACCAACAAGCCAGGGGATCAACCCTGGTTCAATGAGGAGTGTAGAAGAGCATGCCAGGAGCAGCACCAGGCGTACCGAAAAATGAGGTGCCAACCTGGTGAAGCTACAACTCAGGACTACATGCATGCTAAACAGCGGAAGCAACATGCTATAGACAGAGCTAAGCGATTCCACAACCAACGGATCAGATCAAAGCTCTGCAGTCCTGCCACATCCAGTCGTGAATGGGGGTGGACAATTAAACAACTAACGGGAGGAGGAGGCTCTGCAAACATCCCCATTCTCAATGATGGCGGAGTCCAGCACGTGAGTGCAAAAGACAAGGCTGAAGCGTTTGCAACCATCTTCAGCCAGAAGTGCCGAGTGGATAATCCATCTCAGCCTCCTCCCGATATCCCCACCATCACGGAAGCCAGTCTTCGGCCAATTCGATTCACTCCACGTGATATCAAGAAACGGCTGAGTGCACTGGATACAACAAAGGCTATGGGCCCCGACAACATCCCAGCTGTAGTGCTGAAGACTTGTGCTCCAGAACTAGCTGCGCCTCTAGCCAAGCTGTTCCAGTACAGCTACAACACTGGTAGCCACCCGACAATGTGGAAAATTGCCCAGGTATGTCCTGTCCACAAAAAGCAGGACAAATCCAATCCGGCCAATTACCGCCCCATCAGTCTACTCTCAATCATCAGCAAAGTGATGGAAGGTGTCGTCGACAGTGCTATCAAGCGGCACTTACTCACCAATAACCTGCTCACCGATGCTCAGTTTGGGTTCCGCCAGGACCACTCGGCTCCAGACCTCATTACAGCCTTGGTCCAAACATGGACAAAAGAGCTGAATTCCAGAGGTGAGGTGAGAGTGACTGCCCTTGACATCAAGGCAGCATTTGACCGAGTGTGGCACCAAGGAGCCCGAGTAAAATTGAAGTCAATGGGAATCAGGGGGAAAACTCTCCAGTGGCTGGAGTCATACCTAGCACAAAGGAAGATGGTAGTGGTTGTTGGAGGCCAATCATCTCAGCCCCAGGGCATTGCTGCAGGAGTTCCTCAGGGCAGTGTCCTGGGCCCAACCATCTTCAGCTGCTTCATCAATGACCTTCCCTCCATCATAAGGTCAGAAATGGGGATGTTCGCTGATGACTGCACAGTGTTCAGTTCCATTCACAACCCCTCAGATAATGAAGCAGTCCGAGCCTGCATGCAGCAAGACCTGGACAACATCCAGGCTTGGGCTCATAAGTGGCAAGTAACATTTGCGCCAGATAAGTGCCAGGCAATGACCATCTCCAACAAGAGAGAGTCTAACCACCTCCCCTTGACATTCAACGGCATTACCATCGCCGAATCCCCCACCATCAACATCCTGGGGGTCACCATTGACCAGAAACTTAACTGGACCAGCCATATAAATACTGTGGCTACGAGAGCAGGTCAGAGGCTGGGTATTCTGCGGCGAGTGACTCACCTCCTGACTCCCCAAAGCCTTTCCACCATCTACAAGGCACAAGTCAGGAGTGTGATGGAATACTCTCCACTTGCCTGGATGAGTGCAGCTCCAACAACACTCAAGAAGCTCGACACCATCCAAGATAAAGCAGCCCGCTTGATTGGCACCCCATCCACCACCCTAAACATTCACTCCCTTCACCACCGGCGCACTGTGGCTGCAGTGTGCACCATCCACAGGATGCACTGCAGCAACTCGCCAAGGCTTCTTCGACAGCACCTCCCAAACCCGCGACCTCTACCACCTAGAAGGACAAGGGCAGCAGGCGCATGGGAACAACACCACCTGCACGTTCCCCTCCAAGTCACACACCATCCTGACTTGGAAATATATCGCCGTTCCTTCATCGTCGCTGGGTCAAAATCCTGGAACTCCCTTCCTAACAGCACAGTGGGAGAACCTTCACCACACGGACTGCAGCGGTTCAAGAAGGCGGCTCACCACCACCTTCTCAAGGGCAATTTGGGATGGGCAATAAATGTCGGCCTCGCCAGCGACGCCCACATCCCGTGAACGAATAAAAAAAATAAAAAAATCAGCAGGAGGTTTCCTTGCCCATGTTTGACCTGATGCCATGAGATTTCATGGGGATCAGAGTCAATGTTGAGGACTCCCAGGGCCACTCCCTCCTGACTGTATATCACTGTACCGCCACCTCTGGTGGGACAGGACATACTCAGGGATAGTGATGGAAAAGTCTGGAACATTGGCTGAAAGGTATGATTCTGTGAGTTATGGCTGTTGCTTGACTCGTCTGTGGGACAGCTCTCCCAATCTTGGCACAAGTTCCCAGCTGTTAGTGAGGAGGACCTTGCAGGGTTGCTGTTGTCTTCTCCAGTGGTCCGTCTGGTTTTATTCTTATTATGACTTTTTTTTTTTGCGAGATTTTACAACTGAGTGGCTTGCTAGGCCATTTCAGAATCAACCACATTGCTGTGGGTCTGGAGTCACATGTAAGCCAAACTGGGTAAGGAGGGCAGGTTTCCTCCCACTAAAGGGCATTAGTGAACCAGATGGGGTTTTACAACAATCCGGTAGTTTCATGTTCACTATTACTGATGCTAGTATTTTTTATTTAATTAATTGAATTTAAATTCCCCAGCTGCCGTGAGGGGATTTGAACTCCTGACGCTGGATTATTAGTCTAGGCTTCTGAATTACTCGTCTAGTAACATAACCACTATGCTACCATACCCCTGTTCTGGAGCACAAGTCTTCAGCACTACAGCTGGGATGTCGGGGCCCATAGCCTTTACTGTATCCAGTGCACTCAGCCGTTTCTTGATATCACGTGGAGTGAATCGAACTGGCTGAAGACTGGCTTCTGTGATGGTGGGGATATCGGGAGGAGGCCGAGATGGATCAGCCACTCGGCACTTCCGGCTGAAGATGGTTGCAAACACTTCAGCCTTGTCTTTTGCACTCACGTGCTGGACTCCGCCATCATTGAGGATGGGGATGTTTACAGAGCCTCCTCCTCCCGTTAGTTGTTTAATTGTCCACCACCATTCACGACTGGATGTGGCAGGACTGCAGAGCTTTGATCTGATCCGTTGGTTGTGGAATCGCTTAGCTCTCTCTATAGCATGTTGCTTCCGCTGTTTAGCACGCATGTCGTCATGAGTTGTCGCTTCACCAGGTTGGCACCTCATTTTTAGGTATGCCTGGTTACAGCATGGAAGGAGGCCATTCGGCCCATCGAGTCCACGCTGGCTCTATGTAAGAGCAATCCAGCTGGTCCCACTCCCCCGCCCAATCCCTGTAGTCCTGCAATTTCTTTCCTTTCAAGTACTTATCCAGTTCTCTTTTGAAGGCCATGATTGAATCTGCCTCCACCACCCCCTCGGGCAGTGCATTCCAGATCCTAACCACTCGCTGTGTAAATAAGTTTTTCCTCATGTCACCTTTGGTTCTTTTGCCAGTCACCTTAAATCTATGTCCTCTGGTTCTTGACCCTTCCCCCACCCCCACATCACCCTCCCAGTTGCTATGTTCTAGGAGTGTATGCTACTGTTCGCTGCTGAGGACGTGCTATCAAAGCGTAACACTTTCAAACTGATAGCCGAAATTTCTACTCGATGATACCAGGAGAGGCCAGCCTTTGCTAAACAGAGGAATCCTTCTGCATGTGAGAGCTGAATAGTGTTTGATCAGGGACTGAATTAGAGATCACTCTTGTGTTAAATTCAGCAAAAAATGTATAGCCGTATTGACAGATTACTGGTGTCATCTCATTTTGCAGGGAACAAGGCTTCCTTTGTGCACATTCCTGAGGATTAGCAAATTAGATCTCAGTCCTTTTGTGTCCCAATTCGAAATTGTGGTTCCTCAAAAAGGAAATGAATTTACTGAGCAATTCTCAATTGCTCAACGTAAGCTTGAGGAACAGCACCTCATTTTTCGTTTAGGCACTTTACAACCTTCCGGCCTCAACATTGATTTCAATATAACTTCAGATCAGAACCACTGCTCCCATTTATTCAGTCCAATGGTTCTGTTGCTGCCATTTACAGCTACTCCGGACCAATCATTTGTTTCTTTACCTGTCCCATTCCCACCTTCCTTGCCTTGCACCATCATCCCTTTTGTCATTTAATCACTAGTGTCCTCTATCCTTTTGTTCTTTTCTCCCCTCCCCTCCCTCCCCCCTCTTTCCCTGGCTCTGTACTTGCTCAAAAACTCTTTTAACATTTTCCAGTTCTGACGAAAGGTCTTCGACCTGAAACATTAACTCTGTTTCTTTCTCCACAGATGCTGCCTCACTTGCTGAGCTTCTCCAGCATTTTCTGTTTTTATTTCAGATTTCCAGCATCTGCAGTATTTTGCTTTTGATTTACTGAGCAATTTATTGGATTGGTGTATTGGAATTGTTCACTTGGCATTTTCCCAGCTGGAGGTGCTTGCGAATTGGGAATTCCGGATGTGTATGTGCTAATTGGAGTGAATGCAGGATTTATTTCTGGGCCTGGGATTGATTGGTTGCTCACACCAAGCTAGAGAATGGCCAAAATGTGTTGGAAGTGATTTAAAGGGATATTACGGTGTGTTAATCGGATGTCCACGAGAGCAGTGTTGTACAAATATTATCCTTGAGCCTTGCTGTGCCAAACAGAAGCCATACTACTCTGTGTAAGTTATGAAACCCTGGTGTTACATAAGAACATAAGAACATAAGAAATTGGAGCAGGAGTAGGCCAATCGGCCCCTCGAGCCTGCTCCGCCATTCAATAAGATCATGGCTGATCTGATCCCAACCACAAATCTAAAGAACACAAGAAGTCGGAGCAGGACCCGGCCACATAGCCCCTGGGCCCTCTCCGCCACCCACAGGGCATTGACCGATCCGAACTCAGCTTCATGTCCAATTTCCTGCCCGCTCCCCATAACCCCTAATTCCCTTTACTTCTAGGAAACTGTCTATTTCTGTTTTAAATTTATTTAATGATGTAGCTTCCACAGCTTCCTGGGGCAGCAAATTCCACAGACCTACCACCCTCTGAGTGAAGAAGTTTCTCCTCATCTCAGTTTTGAAAGAGCAGCCCCTTATTCTAAGATTATGCCCCCTAGTTCTAGTTTCACCCATCTTTGGGAACATCCTTACTGCATCCACCCGATCAAGACCCTTCACAATCTTATATATTTCAATAAGATCGCCTCTCATTCTTCTGAACTCCAATGAGTAGAGTCCCAATCTACTCAACCTCTCCTCATATGTCCGCCCCCTCATCCCCGGGATTAACCGAGTGAACCTTCTTTGTACTGCCTCGAGAGCAAGTATGTCTTTTCTTAAGTATGGAGACCAAAACTGTATGCAGTATTCCAGGTGCGGTCTCACCAATACCTTATATAACTGCAGCAATACCTCCTTGTTTTTATATTCTATCCCCCTAGCAATAAAAGCCAACATTCCGTTGGCTTTCTTGATCACCTGCTGCACCTGCATACCAACTTTTTGATTTTCTTGCACTAGGACCCCCAGATCCCTTTGTACTGCAGTACTTTCCAGTCTCTTGCCATTAAGAAAATAACTTGCTCTCTGATTTTTCCTGCCAAAGTGCATAACCTCACATTTTCCAATATTATATTGCATCTGCCAAATCTCCGCCCACTCACCCAACCTGTCTATATCCCCTTGCAGGTTTTTTATGTCCTCCTCACTCTCTACTTTCCCTCCCATCTTTGTATCATCTGCAAATTTTGATATGTTGCACTCGGTCCCCTCCTCCAAATCGTTAATATAGATTGTAAAGAGTTGGGGACCCAGCACCGACCCCTGTGGAACACCACTGGTTACTGGTTGCCAGTCCGAAAATGAACCATTTATCCCAACTCTCTGCTTCCTATTTGATAACCAATCCTCCACCCATGCCAGAATATTACCCCCAATCCCGTGATTTTTTATCTTAAGTAATAATCTTTTATGTGGCACCTTGTCGAATGCCTTCTGGAAGTCTAAATACACTACGTCCACTGGTTCCCCTTTATCCACCCTATACGTTATATCCTCGAAGAACTCAAGCAAATTTGTCAGACATGACTTCCCCTTCATAAAACCATGCTGACTTTGTCCTATTAAATTATGCTTATCTAAATGTTCCGTTACTGTCTCCTTAATAATAGACTCCAAAATTTTACCCACCACAGATGTTAAGCTAACTGGCCTATAATTTCCACCCTTCTGCCTACTACCCTTTTTAAATAACGGTGTTACATTAGCAGTTTTCCAATCTGCCGGGACCTCTCCTGAGTCCAGGGAATTTTGGAAAACTATCACCAAAGCATCCACAATCCCTACTGCCACTTCCCTCAAGACCCTAGGATGGAAGCCATCAGGTCCAGGGGATTTATCCGCCTTGAGTCCCATTATTTTACTGAGTACCATCTCTTGAGTGATTTTAATCGTATTTAGCTCCTCCCCCCCGAGAGTCCCCTGTTTGTCCAGTGTTGGGATATTCTTAGTGTCCTCTATTGTAAAGACTGAAACAAAATATTTGTTCAGCATTTTTGCCATCTCCATGTTTCCCACCATTAATTTCCCGGTCTCATCCTCTAAGGGACCTACGTTTGCCTTAGTTACTGCCTGCAACTCTCTCCCAGTTATCTATCCTGTGTCTGGTGATGGTAATAAATAAACAAGGGCTCAAACTGGCTGCAGTGTATCAGGAAAAGAGAATCAGAACTTTGAAAAGTGAAACTTACAAAGATTCTATGTCAAATTAAGAATGTGAAAAGACCATTCGGTCCATCGGAGCCTCTCTCTCTGGAACCCTAACTCTCCAATCAAAACCCATCTCTCTAGAACCCTAACTCTCCAATCAAAACCCATCTCTCTAGAACCCTAACTCTCCAATCAAAACCCATCCCTCTAGAACCCTAACTCTCCAATCAAAACCCATTCCTCTAGAACCCTAACTCTCCAATCAAAACCCATTCCTCTAGAACCCTAACTCTCCAATCAAAACCCATCCCTCTAGAACCCTAACTCTCCAATCAAAACCCATCCCTCTAGAACCCTAACTCTCCAATCAAAACCCATTCCTCTAGAACCCTAACTCTCCAATCAAAACCCATTCCTCTAGAACCCTAACTCTCCAATCAAAACCCATCCCTCTAGAACCCTAACTCTCCAATCAAAACCCATTCCTCTAGAACCCTAACTCTCCAATCAAAACCCATCCCTCTAGAACCCTAACTCTCCAATCAAAACCCATCCCTCTAGGACCCTAACTCTCCAATCAAAACCCATCTCTCTAGAACCCTAACTCTCCAATCAAAACCCATCCCTCTAGGACCCTAACTCTCCAATCAAAACCCATCTCTCTAGGACCCTAACTCTCCAATCAAAACCCATCTCTCTAGAACCCTAACTCTCCAATCAAAACTCATCTCTCTAGAACCCTAACTCTCCAATCAAAACTCATCCCTCCGAATCCTAACTCTCCAATCAGAACCAATCCCTTTAGTGCTCTATCTCTCCAATTAAAAGCCATCCCTCTAGAACCCTAACTCTCCAATCAAAACCCATCTCTCTAGAACCCTAACTCTCCAATCAAAACTCATCTCTCTAGGACCCTAACTCTCCAATCAAAACCCATCTCTCTAGAACCCTATCTCTCCAATCAAAACCCATCTCTCTAGAACCCTAACTCTCCAATTAAAAGCCATCCCTCTAGAACCCTAACTCTCCAATCAAAACCCATTCCTCCAGGGCACTCCACAGGTTGAGCTGGTAATGGGTTGAGGTGAGGATAGTGAGATTAAGGACTTCTAAAATGGGAATTTGATGAGAATGGAATTAGGTGCAGAGAGGAAGGAGGTGCTGACCTTATACACAACTAATATAAAGGAGAACAAACAAACTAAATCTAAAACTGTCAGCCCAGGAAGGAACTGTGATGAGTCACTCCTGGCAGATGTAGGAGTTTCGAGCACCAGATGTTGACCTGGGGAAACACACCTGTGGGAAGTGTCACCAATTCACACTGCTTGAGCCCAAAATCTCTGAATATGAGAAGATGGAGACAGTCCGACACATGAGGGAGCGAGAGAGCAGAATGTGGAGCGGAAGTTTGAGAGAGTGGCCACATTGATGAGAGATAGATTTGTTACGGAAAAGGTCAAGGAGCAAGTTAGAGTAAAAATACTTAATTGGAGGAGGGCCAATTTCAGTGGGTTGAGAACCGATCTGGCCCGGGAAAATTGGAATCAAAGATTGGCAGGCAAAACTGTAATTGAACGGTGGGTGGCCTTTAAGGAGGAGATGGTTCAGGTACAGTCTAGGTACGTTCCCACAAGGGTAAAGGTAGGGCAACTAAAGCCAGAGCTCCCTGGATGACAAAAGAGAGAGAGTAAGATGAAGCAGAACAAAGGGGAGTATGACAGATGTCAGGTTGTTAATACAAGTAGGAACCAGACTGAATATAGAAAGTACAGAGTAGAAGTGAAAAAGGAAATAAGAGGGGCAAAAAGAGAGTATGAGATAAACTGGCGACAACATAAAAGGGAATCCAAAAGCCTTCTATAGGCATGTAAACAGTAAACAGGTAGTAAGAGGAGGGGTGGGACCAAAAAGGAGACCTATGCATGGAGGCAGAGGGCATGGCTGAGCTACTAAATGAGTGCTTTGCATCTGTCTTTACCAAGGAAGAAGATGCTGCCAGTGTCATTAAAACAGGAGGTAGTTGAGATACAGGATGGACTAAAAATTGATAAAAACGAGATACTAGAAAGGCTGGCTTAACGTAAAGTACGTATTAAAAAGCAGGACCTCTAAGGTAGTAATCTCAGGATTACTCCCAGTGCCACGTGCTAGCAAGAGCAGAAATAGGAGAATAGACCAGATGAATGCGTGGCTTGAGAGATGGTGTAGGAGGGAGGGATTTAAATTCCTGAGGCATTGGGACTGATTCTGGGAAAGGCGGGACCTGTACAAGCTGGACGGGTTGCACCCAAGCAGAACCAGGACCAATATCCTCGCGGGGGCATTTACTAGTTCTGTTGGGGAGGGTTTAAACTAGTATGGCAGGGGGATAGGAACCAAAGGGCAGGTACAGATAGGACAAATTCAGACCAGGAAACAGGAAGTAGAAAAACAGTTAGTGACGTAGTTAGCTACTCAGAAAGGCAAAAGAAGCAAAGGTTAAATAGTGATCAACACAGGAATTTGATGGGGTTAAAGGGGATATACTTCAATGCAAGGAGTATTACAAACAAAGCAAATGAGCTAAGGGCACAGATGGACCCTCAACTCTTTTATAGAATCATAGAATCATAGAAGTTACAACATGGAAACAGGCCCTTCGGCCCAACATGTCCATGTCGCCCAGTTTATACCACTAAGCTAGTCCCAATTGCCTGCACTTGGCCCATATCCCTCTATACCCATCTTACCCATGTAACTGTCCAAATGCTTTTTAAAAGACAAAATTGTACCCGCCTCTACTACTGCCTCTGGCAGCTCGTTCCACCCTTTGAGTGAAAAAATTGCCCCTCTGGACCCTTTTGTATCTCTCCCCTCTCACCTTAAATCTATGCCCCCTCGTTATGGACTCCCCTACCTTTGGGAAAAAATTTTGACTATCTACCTTATCTATGCCCCTCATTATTTTATAGACTTCTATAAGATCACCCCTTAACATCCTACTCTCCAGGGAAAAAAGTCCCAGTCTGTCTAACCTCTCCCTATAAGTCAAACCATCAAGTCCCGGTAGCATCCTAGTAAATCTTTTCTGCACTCTTTCTAGTTTAATAATATCCTTTCTACAATAGGGTGACCAGAACTGTACACAGTACTCCAAGTGTGGCCTCACCAATGTCGTGTACAACTTCAACAAGACATCCCAACTCCTGCATTCAATGTTCTGACCAATGAAACCAAGCATGCCGAATGCCTTCTTCACCACCCTATCCACCTGTGACTCCACTTTCAAGGAGCGATGAACCTGTACTCCTAGATCTCTTTGTTTATAACTCTCCCCTACGCCCTACCATTAACGGATTTTAAAAAGTACCTGGACCTGCACCTAAAGTGGTGTAAGCTGCAGGGCTATGGACCGAGTGCTGGAAGGTGGGATTAGAATGGGCACCTGGTTGTTCTTCGAGCCGGCGCGGACACGATGGGCCGAATGGCCCCCTTCTATGCTGTATCTTTTCTATGGTTCTATGGTTCTATGCAGATTTTTTTATTCGTTCCTGGGATGTGGGTGTCGCTGGCAAGGGCAGCATTTATTGCCCATCCCTAATTGCCCTTGAGAAGGTGGTGGTGAGCCGCCTTCTTGAACAGCTGCAGTCCGTGTGGTGAAGGTTCTCCCACAGTGCTGTTAGGAAGGGAGTTCCAGGATTTTGACCCAGCGACGATGAAGGAACGGCGATATATTTCCAAGTCGAGATGGTCTCTGACTTGGAGGGGAACGTGCAGGTGGTGTTGTTCCCATGTACCTGCTGCTCTTGTCCTTCTACGTGGTAGAGGTCGCGGGTTTGGGAGGTGCTGTCGAAGAAGCCTTGGCGAGTTGCTGCATTGCATCCTGTGGATGGTACACACTGCAGCCACTGTGCGCCGGTGGTGAAGGGAGTGAATGTTTAGGGTGGTGGATGGGGTGCCAATCAAGCGGGTTGCTTTATCCTGGATGGTGTCGAGCTTCTTGAGTGTTGTTGGAGCTGCACTTATCCAGGCAAGTGTAGAGTATTCCATCACACTCCTGACTTGTGCCTTGTAGATGGTGGAAAGGCTTTGGGGAGTCAGGAGGTGAGTCACTCGCCGCAGAATACCCAGCCTCTGACCTGCTCTTGTAGCCACAGTATTTATATGGCTTGTCCAGTTAAGTTTCTGGTCAATGGTGACCCCCAGGATGTTGATGGTGGGGGACTCGGCGATGGTAATGCCGTTGAATGTCTAGAGGAGGTGGTTAGACCCTCTCTTGTTGGAGATGGTCATTGCCTGACACATGTCTGGCGCGAATGTTACTTGCCACTTATGAGCCCAAGCCTGGATGTTGTCCAGGTCTTGCTGCATGCGGGCTCGGACTGCTTCATTATCTGAGGGGTTGCGAATGGAACTGAACACTGTGCAATCATCAGCGAACATCCCCATTTCTGATGGGGCGGTAATGGGCCGGATTGGATTTGTCCTGCTTTTTGTGGACAGAACATACCTGGGCAATTTTCCACATTGTCGGGTAGATGCCAGTGTTGTAGCTGTACTGGAACAGCTTGGCTAGAGGCGCAGCTAGTTCTGGAGCACAAGTCTTCAGCACTACAGCCGGGGTGTTGTCGGGGCCCATAGCCTTTGCTGTATCCAGTGCAATCAGCCGTTTCTTGATATCACGTGGAGTGAATCGAACTGGCTGAAGACTGGCTTCTGTGATGGTGGGGATATCGGGAGGAGGCCGAGATGGATCATCCACTCGGCACTTCTAGCTGAAGATGGTTGCAATCACTTCAGCCTTGTCTTTTGCACTCACGTGCTGGACTCCACCATCATTGAGGATGGGGATGTTTGCAGAGCCTCCTCCTCCCGTTAGTTGTTTAATTGTCCACCACCATTCACGACTGGATGTGGCAGGACTGCAGAGCTTTGATCTGATCCGTTGGTTGTGGAATCGCTTAGCTCTGTCTATAGCATGTTGCTTCCGCTGTTTAGCATGCATGTAGTCCTGAGTTGTAGCTTCACCTGGCTGGCACCTCATTTTTCGGTATGCCTGGTGCTGCTCCTGGCATGCTCTTCTACACTCCTTATTGAACCAGGGTTGATCCCCTGGCTTGTTGGTAATGGTAGAGTGAGGAATATGCCGGGCCATGAGGTTACAGATTGTGCTGGAATACAATTCTGCTACTGCTGATGGCCCACAGCGCCTCATGGATGCCCAGTTTTGAGCTGCTAGATCTGTTCTGAATCTATCCCATTTAGCACGGTGGTAGTGCCACACAACACGTTGGATGGTGTCCTCAGTGCGAAGACGGGATTTCATCTCCACGAGGACTATGCGGTGGTCACTCCTACCAATACTGTCATGGACAGATGCCTCTGCGACAGGTGGATTGGTGAGGACGAGGTCAAGTAAGTTTTTCCCTCGTGTTGGTTCGCTCACCACCTGCCACAGGCCCAGTCTAGCAGCTATGTCCTTTAGGACTCGGCCAGCTCGGTCAGTAGTGGTGCTACCGAGCCATTCTTGGTGATGGCCATTGAAGTCCCCCACCCAGAGTACATTTTGTGCCCTTGCTACCCTCAGTGCTTCCTCCAAGTGGTGTTCAACATGGAGGAGGACTGATTCATCAGCTGAGGGAGGACGGTAGGTGGAAATCAGCAGGAGGTTTCCTTGCCCATTTTTGACCTGATGCCATGAGATTTCATGGGGTCCAGAGTCCAGAGTTGAGGACTCCCATGGCCACTCCCTCCTGACTGTATATCACTGTACCGCCACCTCTGGTGGGTCTGTCCTGCCGGTGGGACAGGACATACCCAGGGATGGTGATGGAAGAGTCTGGGACGTTGGCTGAAAGGTATGATTCTGTGAGAATGGGCACCTGGTTGTTCTTCGAGCCGGCGCGGACACGATAGGCCAAATGGCCCCCTTCTGTGCCGTATCTTTTCTGTGGTTCTATAGTTCTATAAGTCACCCGGTCCGGATGGGATGCATACTCGGCTGCTGAGGGAGGTAAGGGTGGAAATTGCGGAGATACTGTCCATAATCTTCCAAACATCCATAGATACGGGGGTGGTGCCAAAGGACTGGAGAATTGCAAATGTTACACCCTTGTTCAAAAAAGGGTGTAAGGATAAACCCAGCAACTACAGGCCAGTCAGTTTAACCTCTGTGGTGGGAAACTTTTAGAAACGATAATCCAGGACAAAATTATCAGTCACTTGGACAAGTGTGGATTA
This sequence comes from Heptranchias perlo, assembly GCF_035084215.1. NCBI lineage: Eukaryota > Metazoa > Chordata > Chondrichthyes > Hexanchiformes > Hexanchidae > Heptranchias > Heptranchias perlo. The sequence goes on along the minus strand of NW_027139218.1, from coordinate 374,795 downwards.
ATAAACTAAAGGCAGCATGGATTTGTTAAAGGCAAATCGTGCTTAACTAACTTGATAGTTTTTTAATGAGCTAATAGAGAGGGTCGATGAGGGCAATGCGATTGATGGGGTGCATATGGATTTCCAAAAGGCGTTTGATAAAGTGCCATATATTGGGCTTGTGAGCAAATTTGAAGCCCATCGAATGAAAGAGGCAGTGGCAGCATGGATACGAAATTGGCTAAGGGACAGGAAACAGAGAGTAGTGGTGAACGGTTGTTTTTTGGACTGGAGGGAGGTGTACAGTGGTGTTCCCCAGGGGTCGGTGCTGGGACCACGGATTTTTTGATATATATTAATGACTTGGACTTGGGTGTACAGGGCACAATTTCCAAATTTGCAGATGACACAAAACTTGGAAGTGTAGTGAACAGTGAGGAGGATAGTGATAGACTTCAAGAGGATATAGACAGGCTGGTGGAATGAGCGGACACGTGGCAGATGAAATTTAATGCAGAAAAGTGCAAAGTGATACATTTTGGTAGGAAGAACAAGGAGAGGCAATATAAACTAAAGGGTACAATTCTAAAGGAATACAGGAACAGAGAGATCTGGGGGTATATGTGCACAAATTGTCAAAGGTGGCAGGGCAGGTTGAGAAAATGGTTAAAAAAAAAATGGGAACCTGGACTGTATAAAAGAGGCATCGAGTACAAAAACAAGGAAGTTATGATGAACCTTTATAAAACACTAGTTCAGCCACAACTAATGTTTTATAACTGAGATGAGGAGAAACTTCTTCACTCAGAGGGTAGTAGGTCTGTGGAATTTGCTGCCCCAGGAAGCTGTGGAAGCTACATCATTAAATAAATTTAAAACAGAAATAGACAGTTTCCTAGAAGTAAAGGGAATTAGGGGTTACGGGGAGCGGGCAGGAAATTGGACATGAATTTAGATTTGAGGTTAGGATCAGATCAGCCATGATCTTATTGCATGGCGGAGCAGGCTCGAGGGGCCGATTGGCCTACTCCTGCTCCTATTTCTTATGTTCTTATGTTCTTACAACTGGAGTCCAATTCTGGGCACCACACTTTAAGAAGGATGTGAAGGTCTTACAGAGGGTGCAGAAAATCCAGGGGGTCACCTTTGACCAGAAACTTAACTGGACCAGCCACATAAATACTGCGGCTACAAGAGCAGGTCAGAGGCTGGGTATTCTGTGGCGAGTGACTCACCTCCTGACTCCCCAAAGCCTTTCCACCATCTACAAGGCACAAGTCAGGAGTGTGATGGAATACTCTCCACTTACCTGGATGAGTGCAGCTCCAACAACTCTCAAGAAGCTCGACACCATCCAGGACAAAGCAGCCCGCTTGATTGGCACCCCATCCACCACCCTAAACATTCACTCCCTTCACCACCGGCGCACTGTGGCTGCAGTGTGTACCATCCACAGGATGCACTGCAGCAACTCGCCAAGGTTTCTGCGACAGCACCTCCCAAACCCGCGACCTCTACCACCTAGAAGGACAAGGGCAGCAGGTACATGGGAACAACACCACCTGCATGTTCCCCTCCAAGTCACACACCATCCCGACTTGGAAATATATCGTCGTTCCTTCATCGTCGCTGGGTCAAAATCCTGGAACTCCCTACCTAACAACACTGTGGGAGAACCTTCACCATACGGACTGCAGCGGTTCAAGAAGGTGGCTCACCACCACCTTCTCAAGGGCAATTAGGGATGGGCAATAAATGCCGGCCTTGCCAGTGACGCCCACATCCCATGAACGAATAAAAAAAAAGATTTACTAGAATGATTCCAGGGATGAGGGACTTCAGTTGCATGGATAGACTGGAAAAGCTGGGGTTGTTCTCCTTGGAGCAGAGAAGGTTGAGAGGAGATTTGATCGAGGTATTCAAAATCATGAAGGGTCTTGACAGAGTAGATAGAGAGAAACTGTTCACATTGGCGGAAGGGTCAAGAACCAGAGGACACAGATTTAAGGTGATTGGCAAAAGAACCAAAGGCGACATCAGGAAAAACTTTTTTACGCAGCGAGTGATTACATTGGTTGTGATCTTCCAAAATTCTCTAGATTCTGGAACGGTCCCAGTGAACTGGAAGGTAGCAAATGTGACCCCGCTATTCAAGCAAGGAGGGAGCGAGAAAACAGGGAACTACAGACCAGTTAGCCTGAAATCGGTCGTTGGGAAAATGCTGAAATCCATTATTAAGGAAGTGGTAACAGGGCACTTAGAAAATCATAATATGATTAGGCAGAGTCAACATGGTTTTATGAAAGGGAAATCGTGTTTGACAAATTTATTAGAGTTTTTTGAGGATGTAACTAGCAGGGTAGATAAAGGGGAACCAGTGGATGTAGTATATTTGGATTTTCAAAAGGCATTCGATAAGGTGCCACATAAAAGGTTATGATGTGGAGATGCCGGTGATGGACTGGGGTTGACAATTGTAAACAATTTTACAACACCAAGTTATAGTCCAGCAATTTTATTTTAAATTCACAAGCTTTCGGAGGCTTCCTCCTTCGTCAGGTGAACATCATGGGGAAATGTGAGGTTATTCACTTTGGTAGGAAAAATAGAAAAACAGAATATTTTTTTAAATGGTGGGAAACTATTAAATGTTGGTGTTCAGAGAGACTTGGGTGTCCTTGAAAAGAAACACAGAAAGTTAGTATGCAGGTACAGCAAGCAATTAGGAAAGCACATGGCATGTTGGCCTTTATTGCAAGGGGGTTGGAGTAGAAGAGTAAGGAAGTTTTACTACAATTGTACAGGTCTTTATTGAGACCCACCTGGAGTACTGTGTACAGTTTTGGTCTCCTTATCTAAGGAAGGATATACTTGCCTTGGAGGCGGTGCAACCAAGGTTCGTTAGATTAATTCCTGGCATGAGAGGGTTGCCCTATGAAGAGAGGTTGAGTAGAATGAGCCCATACTCTCCAGAGTTTAGAAGAATGAGAGGTGATCTCATTGAAACATATAAGATCATGACGGGGCTTGACAGGATAGATGCTGAGAGATTGTTTCCCCTGGCTAGAGAGTCTAGAACTAGAGGGCATAATCGCAGGATTAGGGTTCTGTCATTCAAGACTGAGATGAGGAGGAATTTCTTCACGCAGTGGGTTGTGAATCTTTGGAATTCTCTACCCCAGAGGGCTGTGGATGCTGAGTCGTTGAGTATATTCAAGGCTGAGATCGATCGATTTTTGGACTTTAGGGGAATCAAGGGATATGCGGATCGGACAGGAAAATGTAGTTGATGATCAGCCATGATCTGATTGAATGGCGGAGCAGGCTCGAGGGGCCGAATGGCCTACTCCTGCTCCTATTTCTTACGTTCTTATGTGCTTATGAGTGGTTACAATCTGGAATGAACTGTCTGAGAGGGTGGTGGAGGCAGATTCAATCGTGGCTGTCAAAAAGGAATTGGATAAATATTTGAAGGTAAAAAATTTGCAGGGCTTCGGGGAAAGAGCAGGAGAATGGGACTAACTTAAGAAATAAAGAAAACTTAAGTTAAGAAATAAAAGAGGTGCCATTGCACTACTGGGTGTGTTCTATAGGCCACCAACTAGTGGGAAGGATATAGAGGAGCAAATTTGCAGGGAAATTACAGAGAGGTGCAAAAGCCACAGAGTAGTGATAACTGGGGGACTTCAACTATCCTAATATAGACTGGGATAGTAATAATATAAGGGGCAAAGAGGGGGAGGAATTTTTGAAATATGTTCAGAATAGCTTTCTTAAGCAATATGTTTCTGGCCCAACGAGGAAGGAAACATTGCTGGACTTGGTTCTTGGGAATGAGGTGGGCAAAGTGGAGCAAGTATCAGTGGGAGAACATTTGGGGAGCAGTGATCATATTATCATAAGGTTTGGAATAGCTATGGAAAAGGACATGGACCACTCTAAAGTAGAAATACTCAATTGGGGGAGGGCCAATTTCAATGGGTTGAGAATGGATCTGACCCGGGTAAATTGGAATCAAAGATTGGCAGGCAAAACTGTAATTGAACAGCGGGTGGCCTTTAAGGAGGAGGTGGTTTGGATACAGTCTCGGCACATTCTCAGGAGGCAGAAAGGTAGGGCAACTAAAACCAGAGCTCCCTGGATGACAAAAGAGATAGACAGTAAGATGAAATGGAAAAAAGGAGGCTTATAACAGATGTCAGGTTGATAACACAAGTGAGAACCAGGCAGAATATAGAAAGTTCAGAGGGGAAGTGAAAAAGGAAATAAGAGGGGCAAAGAGAGAGTATGAGAATAGACTGGTGGCCAACATAAAAGGGAATCCAAAAGTCTTCTACAGGCATGTAAACAGTGAACGGGTAGTAAGAGGAGGGTTGGGGCCGATCAGGGATGCATCCAAGGTTGCTGAGGGAAGTAAGGGTGGAAATTGCGGAGGTACTGGCCATAATCTTCCAAACATCTGTAGATGGGGAGTAGGGAAAAACCGGGGAACTACAGGCCAGTGAGCCCAACATCAGTGGTAGGAAAATTATTGGAAAAAATTCTGAAGGACAAAATTAGTCTCCACTTGGAGAAGCAAGGATTAATCAGGGATAGTCAACATGGCTTTGTCAAGGGAAGATCATGTCTGACTAATTTGATTGAATTTTTTGAGGGGGTGACTAGGCGTGTGGATGAGGGTAACGCAGTGGATGTGGTATACATGGATTTCAGTAAGGCCTTCGATAAAGTCCCGCACAGGAGACTGGTCAAGAAGGTACAAGCCCATGGAGTCCAGGGTGCCTTGGCACTTTGGATACAAAACTGGCTTAGTGGCAGAAGGCAGAGGGTGATGGTCGAAGGTTGTTTTTGTGACTGGAAGCCTGTGGCCAGTGGGGTACCACAGGGATCTGTGCTGGGTCCCTTGCTGTTTGTGGTCTACATTAACGACTTGGATATGAATGTAAAAGGTATGATCAGTAAGTTCGCTGATGATACAAAAATTGGTAGGGTGGTAAATAGCGAGGAGGATAGCCTCAGTCTGCAGGACGATATAGATGGGTTGGTCAGATGGGCGGAACAGTGGCAAATGGAATTTAACCCGGAAAAGTGCGAGGTGATGCACTTTGGAGGGACTAACAAGGCAAGGGAATACACAATGAATGGGAAGACCCTAGGCAAGACAGAGGGTCAGTGGGATCTTGGTGTGCAAGTTCACAGATCCCTGAAGGCGGCGGAACAGGTAGATAAGGTGGTAAAGAAGGCCTATGGGATACTTGCCTTTATTAGCCGAGGCATAGAATATAAGAGCAAGGAGGTTATGATGGAGCTGTATAAAACACTGGTTAGGCCACAGCTGGAGTACTGTGTGCAGTTCTGGTCGCCACACTACAGGAAGGATGTGATCGCTTTGGAGAGGGTGCAGAGGAGATTCACCAGGATGTTACCAGGGCTGGAGCGCTTCAGCTATGAAGAGAGACTGGGAGGATTGGGTTTGTTTTCCTTGGAGCAGAGGAGGCTGAGGGGGGACATGATTGAGGTGTACAAAATTATGAGGGGCACAGATAGGATGGATACTAAGGAGCTTTTTCCCTTCGTTGAGGGTTCTATAACAAGGGGGCATAGATTCAAGGTAAAAGGCGGGAGGTTTAGAGGGGATTTGAGAAAGAACTTTTTCACCCAGAGGTTGGTTGGAGTCTGGAACTCACTGCCTGAGAGGGTTGTGGAGGCAGGAACCCTCACAACATTCAAGAAGCATTTGGATGAGCACTTGAAATGCCATAGCATACAAGGCTACGGACCAAGTGCTGGAATATGGGATTAGATTAGACAGGGCTTGATGGCCGGCGCGGACACGATGGGCCGAAGGGCCTCTATCCGTGCTGTATAACTCTATGACTCTATGACTATGACTCTATACGGGGGTGGTGCCAGAGGACTGGAGAATTGCAAATGTTACATCCTTGTTCAAAAAAGGGTGTAAGGATAAACCCAGCAACTACAGGCCAGTCAGTTTAACCTCAGTGGTGGGAAACTTTTAGAAACGATAATCCAGGACAGAATTGATGGCAATGCAGTTGATGATTACAAGAAACACAAAATAAAAGTCTTTCTAGCTCCCTCTCCCTGCAACCGCCTCCCTCCCCCCCAAAAAAAGTGGTCAATTTTCAAAAGACAGAACAAGATTCCAAACCATGCCTGTCTCCTTTCTTTTAAAACAGCATTGCAGAATTAGTTAGTTCCCAAGCAAATATATTAAAGCACATATTAACGCTTATCAAAGGCGTTTGATAAAGTGCCGCATGGTAGGCTTATCATCAGGATTGTGGCCCATTGAATAAAGAGGGCAATAGCAACATGGATACAGAATTGGCTCAGGGACAGGAAACGGAGAGTAGTGGTGAACGGTTGTTTTTCGGACTGGAGGGAGGTGTACAGTGGTGTTCCCCAGGGGTCAGTGCTGGGACCACTGCTTTTCTTGATATATATTTATGACTTGGACTTGGGTGTGCAGGGCACAATTTCAAAATTGCAGATGACACAAAACTTAGAAGGGTAGTAAACAGTGAGGAGGATAGTGATAGACTTCAAGAGGATATAGACAGACTGGTGGCATGGGCGGACACATGGCAGATGAAATTTAAGGCAGAAAAATACGAAGTGAAAACATTTCGGTAGGAAGAACAAGGAGAGGCAATATAAACTAAAAGGGGTACAGGAACAGAGAGATCTGGGGTTATATGTACACAAATCATTGAAGGTGGCAGGGCAGATTGAGAAAGTGGTTAAAAAAGCATTCGGGATCCTGAGCTTTATAAATAGAGGCAGAGAGTACAAAAGCATGGAAGTCATGATGAACCTTTATAAAACACTGGTTCGGCCACACCTGGAATATTGTGTCCAGTTCTGGGCACCGCACTTAAGGAAAGATGTGAAGGCTTTAGAAAGGGTGCAGAAAAGATTTACTAGAATGATTCCAGGGATGAGGGACTTTAGTTACGTGGATAGACTGGAGAAGCTGGGGTTGTTCTCCTTGGAACAGACGAGGTTGAGAGGAGATTTGATAGAGGTATTCAAAATCATGAAGGTCTAGGCAGGGTAGATAGAGAGAAATTATTCCCATTGGCGGAAAGGTCAAGGATCAGAGGACATAGATTTAAGGTGATTGGCAAAAGAACCAAAGGTGACATGAGGGAAAACTTTTTTACACAGCGAGTGGTTAGGATCTGGAATGCACTGCCCGAGGGGGTGGTGGAGGCAGATTCAATCATGGCCTTCAAAAGGGAACTGGATAAGTACTTGAAAGGAAAAAGGAGGGGGGAGTGGGACTAGCTAGATTGCTCTTGCATAGAGCTGGTGTGGACTCGATGGGCCAAATGGCCTCCTTCCATGCTGTAATCTTTCTATGATTCTAGCTTGATTGCTTTTGCATAGAGCCGGCTCGGGCTCGATGGGCCGAATGGCCTCCTTCTGTGCTGTAACCATTCTGATTCTATGATTCTATTCTTTGATAGGGAGTGTGCAGTGAGGTGCTAGCACGGGTGACCATCTGAGGGGTGGGGAAAGGCAGGAAAGAAACAGACGCACCAAGAGAAACCGATACTCTCAGAGATTCGAAGCTGAAGCTTCCTGCAAATATCAACGGCCCGAGCGAACCGGAGATGGGTCCGGGGAGATTAGCAACACAGCTAAAAATGCCGTAATGAGAGTGATTTAATAGTTAAAAGACCGACAGACCCAGACTGACCATGCAGACTGACTGTCCCAGACCGACAGACCCAGACTGACCATGCAGACTGACTGTCCCAGACCGACAGACCCAGACTGACCATGCAGACTGACTGTCCCAGACCGACAGACCCAGACTGACCATGCAGACTGACTGTCCCAGACCGACAGACCCAGACTGACCATGCAGACTGACTGTCCCAGACTGACAGACCCAGACTGACCATGCAGACTGACTGTCCCAGACTGACAGATCCAGACCCCATCCCCCCCGCCCCATCTTCCCCCATCCCATCACTGCTTTCTGAGAGCCTCAGGACCCTGGGGTCTTTGGGGCGGGTGGGGTGATGTAGCGTCCCAGAGTTGGGGGCTTGGGACCCGAGATATTTGGCCGGAAGCAGGGCTGTAACCCAGAAGGGCTACTTCATCAATGACCTTCCCTGCATCATAAGGTCAGAAATGAGGATGTTCGCTGATGATTGCACAGTGTTCAGTTCCATTCGCAACCCCTCAGATAATGAAGCAGTCTGTGCCCGCATGCAGCAAGACCTGGACAACATCCAGGCTTGGGCTCATAAGTGGCAAGTAACATTCGCGCCAGACAAGAGAGAATCTAACCACCTCCCCTTGACAATCAATGGCATTACCATCACCGAATCCCCCACCATCAACATCCTGGGGGTCACCATTGACCAGAAACTTAACTGGACCAGCCACATAAATACTGTGGCGACAACAGCAGGTCAGAGGCTGGGTATTCTGCAGCAAGTGACTCACCTCCTGACTCCCCAAAGCTTTTCCACCATCTACAAGGCACATGACAGGAGTGTGATGGAATACTCTCCACTTGCCTGGATGAGTGCAGCTCCAACAACACTCAAGAAGCTCGACACCATCCAGGACAAAGCAGCCCACTTGATTGGTATCCCATCCACCACCCTAAACATTCACTCCCTTTACCACCGGCGCACAGTGGCTGCAGTGTGTACCATCCACAGGATGCACTGCAGCAACTCGCCAAGGCTTCTTCGACAGCACCTCCCAAACCCGCGACCTCTACCACCTAGAAGGACAAGGGCAGCAGGTACATGGGAACAACACCACCTGCACGTTCCCCTCCAAGTCACACACCATCCCGACTTGGAAATATATCGCCGTTCCTTCATCGTCGCTGGGTCAAAATCCTGGAACTCCCTTCCTAACAGCACTGTGGGAGAACCTTCACCACACGGACTGCAGCGGTTCAAGTAGGCGGCTCACCACCACCTTCTCAAGGGCAATTAGGGATGGGCAATAAATGCCGGCCTCACCAGTGACGCCCACATCCCAAGAATGAATTTAAAAAATGCAGCAGTTAATAAACATACGAATCCAAGCTCGAGACACCAGTCTATTAAAGCTGTTTAATTTTGTTACATTAAATAGCATTTTTAAAATATTTATATGATGTATAAAAACTCTGGCTCTGGTTCTCTCAGCAAATGTAAGAGGATGGAAACTGGCCTCGGTGTAATGGGTTTCGAAGGATCTGTGCTCACTGACTGCCCACTTGCTTTTGCTTAATGTTCCAGCCTCGTCTCAACTTTCACTCTGGATTTTAAAACATTCTACAAACACCGTTTCACTTTAACTCTGGGTTTGGAGCAGTGAAGTGTCTCAGCAGGAGATTCACAGCCCACCTTCCCTCTCCACCTTCCCTCTATCCATTCACAATTCCTCAGATAATGAAGCAGTCCGTACCAGCAAAACCCAGACAATATCCAGGCTTGGGCTGATAAGTTGGAACTAACATTCGCGCCAGACAAGTGCCAGACAATGACCATCTCTGACAAGAGAGAGTCTAACCACCTCCTCTTGACATTCAACGGCATTACCATCGCCGAATCCCCCACCATCAACATCCTGAGCTTTATATCATCGAGTTGCATCAGGGTCTAAATTGGGCTGCGTAGTGTCCATTGTGTAGGCGAGCTCCTAAGGGCCCAGAATGGCATCTGCAATGCGTGCTCACTTCCGGCATGACGTGTGCCGGACACCATCTTGGTAAAGGCGTTTGCATACGCAAACTTAACGAGCGCGAGAGGCATGTAATGTATGCAGTAGATCAGTGTGCAACGCTGATTTAAAGGGACAGATGCGATTTTGGAACTGAACGTTCCAGCCAACGCAATGTCTTAACCTCGCTCAGCTAAACAGGTCGTAATCAGCATGGAGAACCCCCCACCATCGCTATTCAAAGGGATGATGCAGGATTTACAGATTAGTTGCTGGATTATTGGTTCTGGCTGCTGATGAAATTGTACCTGTTTTTGGAGGTTTCCTAGATTTGAATACTAGGACGAGGGGACATAGACTAAAAATTAGAGCCAGGACTTGCAGGAGTGAAGTTCGGAAACACTTCTACAAAAGGGTGGTAGAGGTTTGGAACTCTCTTCCGCAAATGGCAGTTGATGCTAGCTCAATTGTTAATTTTAAATCTGAGATTGATAGATTTTTGTTAACCAAAGTTATTAAGGGATATGGGGCTAAGGCGTGTCTATGGAGTTAGGTCACAGATCAGCCATGATCTCATTGAATGGTGGAACAGGCTCGAGGGGCTGAATGGCCTCCTCCTGTTCCTATGTTCCTATAATAAAGTTTCAATACTCTACAGGGAGTGGGCTGGCTAGCTGACGGGCAACAGCAAGTGCACTGACGGACTGGCAGGGGTGGGGCAGGACTACTGTCATCCTGAGAGAGGAGAGCAGGTTCATGTTCCATGGAGCCACTGCCACTTGCTGCCTCCTGTTATGCGCCACCTTCTCCTGCAGGAAAGTGGGAAGTGTGTCAGTGAGTGTCCTGCAAGATGCTTGCATGATGTGGCTGTCATGGTTGAACAGTTGCCAGTGTGTGTGACCTGTGAGTTGTGGGTGTGCGGCTTGCAACAGTGGTAATGTGTGAGGGTGAGAGGAAGCATCTGATTGGAAGAGTTGAGTACTGATGGAGAGAGTTTGTTGGTATGTGGGTGATGGGGGCTGTAGTGCTGAACAACGTTTACTCAATGTTTTGAAAGAACTCAACAGTTTGTAAACATAAGGAAGAGACCTGCATCTGTGTTTTACGTGTGCGATTCCTGATCTCCATTCAGATCCGTATCTTATATTTTGAAAATATTGGAGTCCTTTGAGCAGCCAAGTCATTAAAAATTCCAGAGTTCCGATCATCACTATTCTTCACTGTACTGCAGCTCAGGTTCACTTCACCAGTGACGACCACCAATACTGCACCTCCCCTTTAAAAGATGCAGGCTGCCTATAGGTGGTGCTGGCCACTCGCGATATCTGGGCCCCCTGTTGGTGAGCAGCCACTCAACAGTGCAAGTTGGCCCGGCGCCCGTTTTTCGGGGCTAACCAATTGAACCCCTATCGAGTCTAAAACACACAAACAGGCCATTCGGCCCAAGAGGTCCGTGCCGGCGTTTTTGCTCCACTCGAGCCACCTCCCTCTCTACTTCATCTCACCCTATCAGCAAGTCCTTCTGTTCCTTTCTCCCTTGTGTGTTTATCGAGCTTCCCCTTAAATGCATCTATGCTATTCGCCTGAATTACTCCTTATGGTAGCAAGAGGCTATCTTATATTTATGACCTCTAGTTTTGGACTCTCCCACAAGTGGAAACATTTTCTCTACATCTACCTTATCAAACCCTTTCATTAACTTAAAGACCTCTATCAGGTCACCCCTCAGCCTTCTCTTTTCCAGAGAAAAGAGTCCCAGCCTCTTCAGCCTTTCCTGATAAGGATATCCTCTCTTCCTGGTATCATTCTTGTGAATCTTTTTTGCAACTTCTCCAATGCCTCCATATTATTCTTTATTATATTTTCGTTTCCTTGATGTTTTTCTTTTACATCTTTGAGTAAAGATTCCATTATCTTTTCTACCACTGACGTTAAGCTAATTGGTCTATAGTTCTCTGGACTTGTTCTTTCTCCATTTTTAAATATAGGAATCACATTACCTGTCCGCCAGTCCTCTGGCACTATTCCCCTTTCTTGTGAATTTTTATATACATCCAATAGTGGCTCTGTTATCTCCTCCCTAACTTCTTTCACTGTGCATGAATGCAATCCATCTGGACCAGGGATTTTATCCTCTCTAAGTTTAATTATCTCCCCCCTTCTATCTGAAATGTCTTTATATCTTTTTCAATCTCTTCTTCTAATGTCCTGCCCACCCTGTTCGTCTCTCTGGTAAATACTGAGGCAAAGTAACTGTTCAATATTTCTACCATTTCACTGTCATTACCTGTGAGTTTATCGTGTGTATCCCTTTGTGGCCCTATCCCTATCCTGATTTTTCTTTTGTTATTTATGTGTCTGTAGAATACTTTACTATTTCATTTTATGTTCCTTAATTTAATTTCGTAGTTCCTCTTTGCTTTCCTAATTGTTTTTTTTACTTCTTTCCTAACCTTTTCGTATTCCCTTTTGTCATCCTCTCCTTTGTTGTCTATGTGCTGAGTGGATGGCAGTCCTGTCCTTTATGTAGCCATGTTTCAGTTATTTCTACAACATCTGGTTCCTGACTCAAACAGTCAGGGGGAGATAGAGGAACAGATATGTAGGCAAATCTCAGAAAATTGTGCAAATAATAGGGTAATAATAGTGGGGGATTTCAACTTCCCCAATATTAACTGGGATACTCAGAGTGTAAAAGGCTTAGAGGGTACAAAATTCTTAACGTGCATCCAGGAGAGCTTTTTGAGCCAGCATGTAGAAAGTCCTACAAGAGAGGGGGCGGTACTGGACCTAATTCTAGGGAATGTGGCCGGCCAAGTGGAAGAAGTGCTAGTAGGTGAGCACTTTGGTGACAGTGACCATAATTCGGTGAGATTTAAGGTGGTCATGGAAAAGGACAGGGAGGGGCCGGAAATAAAGGTTCTAAATTGGGGGAAGGCCGATTTTAATAGGATAAGGCAAGATCTGGCCAAAATGGACTGGGATCAGCTGCTTGTAGGAAAATCCGCATCGGAGCAATGGGAGTCTTTCAGAAGGGAGATTGAGACCATAAAATGGCAACATGTTCCCGTAAAGGTCAAGGGTGGTTCCAAGAACTCCAGGGAACCTTGGATGTCAGGGGATATACGAGAATGGATTAGGAAAAAAAGGAGGGCTTTTGGCAGATACAAAAGGCTAAAGACGGAGGAAGCCCTAGAGGAGTACAAAAAGTGCAGGGGGATACTTAAAAAAGAAATTAGGAGATCAAGGAGGGGCCATGAAATAACACTGGCGAGCAAAATAAAGGAAAATCCTAAGATGTTTTATAAGTATATTAAGGGTAAGAGGATGACTAGGGAAAAAATAGGGCCCATTAGGGACAAAAATGGCAATCTGTGTGTGGAGCCGGCAGATGTAGGAGGGGTTCTAAATGAATTTTTTGCATCTGTTTTCACTCTGGAGAAGGACGATGTAGACATAGAAATACGGCAGGGGGACTGTGATATACTCGAACATATTAACATCGAGCGGGAGGAGGTATTGGCGGTTTTAGCAGGCCTAAAAATGGATAAATCCCCAGGCCCGGACGAAATGTATCCCAGGCTACTGTGTGAGGCAAAGGAGGAGATTGCGGGGGCTCTGACACATATATTCAGAACCTCTCTGGCCACAGGGGATGTGCCAGAGGACTGGAGAACCGCTAATGTAGTACCATTATTCAAGAAGGGGAGTAGGGAAAAACCGGGGAACTACAGGCCAGTGAGCCTAACATCAGTGGTAGGAAAATTATTGGAAAAAATTCTGAAGGACAAAATTAGTCTCCACTTGGAGAAGCAAGGATTAATCAGGGATAGTCAACATGGCTTTGTCAAGGGAAGATCATGTCTGACTAATTTGAATTTTTTGAGGGGGTGACTAGGCGTGTGGATGAGGGTAACGCAGTGGATGTGGTATACATGGATTTCAGTAAGGCCTTCGATAAAGTCCCGCACAGGAGACTGGTCAAGAAGGTACGAGCCCATGGAATCCAGGGTGCTTTGGCACTTTGGATACAAAACTGGCTTAGTGGCAGAAGGCAGAGGGTGATGGTCGAAGGTTGTTTTTGTGACTGGAAGCCTGTGGCCAGTGGGGTACCGCAGGGATCGGTGCTGGGTCCCTTGCTGTTTGTGGTCTACATTAATGACTTGGATATGAATGTAAAAGGTATGATCAGTAAGTTCGCTGATGATACAAAAATTGGTAGGGTGGTAAATAGCGAGGAGGATAGCCTCAGTCTGCAGGACGATATAGATGGGTTGGTCAGATGGGCGGAACAGTGGCAAATGGAATTTAACCCGGAAAAGTGCGAGGTGATGCACTTTGGAGGGACTAACAAGGCAAGGGAATACACAATGAATGGGAGGACCCTAGGCAAGACAGAGGGTCAGAGGGATCTTGGTGTGCAAGTTCACAGATCCCTGAAGGCGGCGGAACAGGTAGATAAGGTGGTAAAGAAGGCATATGGGATACTTGCCTTTATTAGCCGAGGCATAGAATATAAGAGCAAGGAGGTTATGATGGAACTGTATAAAACACTGGTTAGGCCACAGCTGGAGTACTGTGTGCAGTTCTGGTCGCCACACTACAGGAAGGATGTGATTGCTTTGGAGAGGGTGCAGAGGAGATTCACCAGGATGTTACCAGGGCTGGAGCGCTTCAGCTATGATGAGAGACTGGGGAGATTGGGTTTGTTTTCCTTAGAGCAGAGGAGGCTGAGGGGGGACATGATTGAGGTGTACAAAATTATGAGGGGCACAGATAGGATGGATACTAAGGAGCTTTTTCCCTAGGTTGAGGGTTCTATAACAAGGGGGCATAAATTCAAGGTAAAAGGCAGGAGGTTTAGAGGGGATTTGAGAAAGAACTTTTTCACCCAGAGGGTGGTTGGAGTCTGGAACTCACTGCCTGAAAGGGTTGTGGAGGCAGGAACCCTCACAACATTCAAGAAGCATTTGGATGAGCACTTGAAATGCCATAGCATACAAGGCTACGGACCAAATGCTGGAATATGGGATTAGATTAGACAGGGCTTGATGGCCGGCACGGACACGATGGGCTGAAGGGCCTCTATCCGTGCTGTATAACTCTATGACTCTATGACTCTATTATGGGTTATTGCCTCCTGTTCCCCCGTTTTATTTTAGGTGCTGTGTACATTGCTGTTTAGGCAGGTTAATTTGACGGAACAAGTCCTGGGAACTGTCGACCAATTAGTTTAACATCGATGGTAGGAAAGATAATGGAATCTTTACTCAAAGATGTAATAGAAAAACATCCAGAAATCGAAAATATAATAAAGAATAGTCAGCACGGATTTCGGAAGAGAAGGTCATGCTTGATCCACCTTATTGGATTCTTTGGAAAAATAACAAGGAGTGGACAAGGTTAATGCAGTAGATTTAATATATTTGGATTTTCAAAAGACCTTCGATAAGGTACCGCATAATAGACTCATGATTAAGGTCAGAGCATGTGGAGTCAGGGGATAGGTAGCAGAATAGATAGTAAGTTGGCTGCAAAACAGAAAACAAAGAGTAGGGGTTAAAGGTAGTTACTCAGACTGGTAAAAGGTAAGGAGTCACACAACACCAGGTTATAGTCCAACAGTTTTATTTTAAATCACAAGCTTTCGGAGCTTAAATATAGGAATCCGGAAGGTTGACTCACCTGACGAAGGAGGAAAGCTCCGAAAGCTTGTGATTTAAAATAAAACTGTTGGACTATAACCTGGTGTTGTAAGATTCCTTACATTTGTCCACCCCAGTCCATCACTGGCATCTCCACATCATGGCAAAAGGTGGGAAGTGGTTTTACCACAGGGATCGGTGCTGGGACCACTGTTGTTCACCATTTACATAAACAATTTGGACTCAGGAATTGGAAGCACAATTTCAAAATTTGCCGACAACACCAAATTGGGGGGTGTAGTTAATACTGAGGAGCACTGAGACAAAATCCAGGAAGACATTAATAAACTTGCAGAATGGGCGGGTAATTGGCAAATGAATTTCAATGTAGAGAAGTTTGAGGTGGTACATTTTGGTAGGAAGAATAAGGAGGCCACATATTGGTTGAATAATAAAAGTCGAAGTGAGATAGAGGAGCAGAGGGATCTGGGGATACAGATACACAAATCACTAAAAGTAGCGACACAGGTTAATAAGGCCATAAAAAAGGCAAATCCAGCACTGGGGCTAATTTCTAGAGGGATAGAATTGAAAAGCAGAGAAGTTACATTAAACTTGTATAGAGCCTTGGTTAGGCCACACTTGGAGTACTATGCATAGTTCTGGTCTCCATATTATAAAGAGGATATAGAGGCGCTGGTGAAGGTGCAAAAAAGATTTACTAGGATGATATCAGAACTGAGAGGTTATACCTGCCAGGAAAGATTGAACAGGTTGGGGCCCTTTTCTCCAGAAAAGAGAAGACTTAGGGGTGACCTGATAGAGGTCATTAAGATTATGAAAGGGTTTGATAGGGTAGACATAGAATTTTTAGAAATACATAGAATTTTACAGCAGAGAAACAGGCCATTCGGCCCATCAGGTCTATGCCGGTGCTTATGCTCCACATGAGCCTCCTCTGACCGCACCTCATCGTACCCTATCAACATATCAAAGAATCATAGAATGGTTACAGCAAATAAGGAGGCCATTCGGCCCATCGAGTCTGTGCTAGCTCTGTGCAAGACCAATCCAGCTAGTCCCGTTCCCCCGCCCTATCCCCGTAGCCCTGAAAATTTTTTCCCTTCCAGTACTTATCCAGTTCCCTTTTGAAGGCCATGATTGAATCTGCCTCCACCACCCCCTCGGGCAGTGCATTCCAGATCATAACCACTCGCTGTGTAAAAAAGTTTTCTCTCGTGTCGCCTTTGGTTCTTTTACCAATCATGTTAAATCCATGTCCTCTGTTTCTTGACCCCTCCACCAATGGGAACAGTTTCCCTCTATCTACTCTGTCCAGACTCTTCATGATTTTGAACACCTCGATCAAATCTCCTCTCAACCTTCTCTGCTCTAAGGAGAACAACCCCAGCTTCTCCTGTGTGTGCAAATAACCGAAGTCCCTCATCCCTGGAATCATTCTAGTAAATCTCTTCTGCACCCTCTCTAAGGCCTTCACATTCTTCCTAAAGTGCGGTGCCCAGAACTGGACACAATACTCCAGTTGTGGTCGAACCAGTGTTTTATAAAGGTTCATCATAACCTCCTTGCTTTTGTACTCTATGCCTCTATTTATAAAGCCCAGGATCCCGTATGCTTTCTTAACTGCTTTCTGAACCTGCCCTGCCACCTTCAATGATTTGTGTACGTATACCCCCAAATCTCTCTGTTCCTGTACCTCTTTTAGAATTGTGCCCTCTAGTTTATTTTGCCTCTCCTCATTCTTCCTATCGAAATGTATGACTTCACATTTTTCTGCGTTGAATTTCATCTGCCACGTGTCCGCCCATGCCACCAGCCTGTCTATATCCTCTTGAAGTCTATCACTATCCTCCTCACTGTTCACTACACTTCCAAGTGCATCCGCAAATTTTGAAATTTTGCTCTGTACACCCAAGTCCAAGTCATTAATATATATCAAGAAAAGCAGTGGTCCCAGCATCGACCCCTGGGGAACACCACTGTACACCTCCCTCCAGTCCGAAAAACAACCGTTCACCACTACTCTCTGTTTCCTGTCATTTAGCCAATTCTGTATCCATGTTACCACTGCCCCTTTTATTCCATGGGCTTCAATTTTGATGACAAGACTATTGTGTGGCACTTTATCAAACACATTTTGGAAGTCCATATACACAACATCAACCGCACTGCCCTCATCGACCCGTCTGTTACCTCATCAAAAAACTCTATCAAGGATCAACAAGGTCATCTATGTGCGGAACCACAAGAGATGGGTGAGATCCTGAATGAATATTTCACATCGGTATTTACGGTTGAGAAAGGCATGGATGTTAGGGAACTTGGGGAAATAAATAGTGATGTCTTGAGGAGTGTACATATTAGAGAGAGGGAGGTGCTGGAAGTCTTAACGCGCATCAAGGTAGATAAATCTCCGGGACCTGATGAAATGTATCCCAGGACGTTATGGGAGGTTAGGGAGGAAATTGCGGGTCCCCCAGCAGAGATATTTGAATCATCCACCGCTACAGGTGAGGTGCCTGAAGATTGGAGGGTAGCAAATGTTGGTGCCTTTGTTTAAGAAGGGCGGCAGGGAAAAGCCTGGGAACTACAGACCGGTGAGCCTGACATCTGTAGTGGGTAAGTTGTTAGAGGGTATTCTGAGGGACAGGATCTACAGGCATTTGGAGAGGCAGGGACTGATTAGGAACAGTCAGCATGGTTTTGTGAGAGGAAAATCATGTCTCACGAATTTGATTGAGTTTTTTGAAGGGGTAACCAAGAAGATAGATGAGGGCTGTGCAGTAGACGTGGTCTACATGGACTTCAGCAAAGCCTTTGACAAGGTACCGCATGGTAGGTTGTTACATAAGGTTAAATCTCATGGGATCCAAGGTGAGGTAGCCAATTGGATACAAAATTGGCTTGACGACAGAAGACAGAGGGTGGTTGTAGAGGGTTGTTTTTCAAGCTGGATGCCTGTGTCCAGCGATGTGCCTCAGGGATCGGTGCTGGGTCCGCTGTTATTTGTTATTTATATTAATGATTTGGATGAGAATTTAGGAGGCATGGTTAGTAAGTTTGCAGATTGGTGGCATTGTGGACAATGAAGAAGGTTATCGAGGATTGCAACGGGATCTTGATAAATTGGGCCAGTGGGCCGATGAATGGCAGATGGAGTTTAATTTAGATAAATGTGAGGTGATGCATTTTGGTAGATCGAATCGGGCCAGGACCTACTCCGTTAATGGTAGGGCGTTGGGGAGAGTTATAGAACAAAGAGATCTAGGAGTACAGGTTCATAGCTCCTTGAAAGTGGAGTCACAGGTGGATAGGGTGGTGAAGAAGGCATTCGGCATGCTTGGTTTCATTAGTCAGAACATTGAATGCAGGAGTTGGGATGTCTTGTTGAAGTTGTACAGGGCATTGGTGAGGCCACACTTGGAATACTGTGTACAGTTCTGGTCACCCTATTATAGAAAGGATATTATTAAACTAGAAAGAGTGCAGAAAAGATTTACTAGGATGCTACCGGGACTTGATGGTTTGACTTATAGGGAGAGGTTAGACAGACTGGGACTTTTTTCCCTGGAGAGTACGAGGTTAAGGGGTGATCTTATAGAAGTCTATAAAATAATGAGGGGCATAGATAAGGTAGATAGTCAAAATCTTTTCCCAAATGTAGGGGAGTCTATAACGAGGGGGCATAGATTTAAGGTGAGAGGGGAGAGATACAAAAGGGTCCAGAGGGGCAATTTTTTCACTCAAAGGGTGGTGAGTGTCTGGAACGAGCTGCCAGAGGCAGTAGTAGAGGCGGGTACAATTTTGTCTTTTAAAAAGCATTTGGACAGTTACATGGGTAAAATGGGTATAGAGGGATATGGGCCAAGTGCAGGAAATTGGGACTAACTTAGTGGTATAAACTGGGCGACATGGACATGTTGGGCCGAAGGGCCTGTTTCCATGTTGTAACTTCTATGATTCTGTGATTCTATAAGTTGGTTAAACACAATTTGCCTTTAACAAATCCGTGCTGGCTTTCCTTTATTAATCCACTCTTGTCCAAGTGACTGTTAATTTTGTCCCGGATTATCGTTTCTAAAAGTTTCCCACCACCGAGGTTAAACTGACTGGCCTGTAGTTGCTGGGTTTATCCTTGCACCCTTTTTTGAACAAGGGTGTAACATTTGCAATTCTCCAGTCCTTTGGCACCACCCCCCGTATCTACGGATGTTTGGAAGACTGTGGCCAGTACCTCCGCAATTTCCACCCTTACTTTCCTCAGCAGTAGCTGTGGAGAAGATATTTCCACTTGTGGGGGAGATCAGAATTGGAGGACGTAAATATAAGATAGTCACTAATAATTCCAATAGGGAATTCAGGAGAAACTTCTTTACCCAGAGAGCGGTTAGAATGTGGAACTCGCTCCCACAAGGAGTAGTTGAGGCGATTAGCGTAGATTCATTTAAGGGGAAACTATATAAGCATGTGAGGGAGAAAGGAATAGAAGGATATGCTGATAGGATTAGGTGAATAATGGAGGGAGAAGGCTCATGTGGAGCATAAAAACCGGCAAAGACCATTTGGGCTGAATGGCCTGTTTCTCTGCTGTACATTCTATATAATTCTATGTGATTCTTTGTAATTACCTTAATCGATCCCTTCTTATCTTTTGTCTCAATTCATATGGATTGTGGTTCTATCATTGCAGTAAGACATCTTTATTGCAGTAAAGATATCTTACTGCAATTATATAGGGCCTTGGTGAGACCACACCTGGAGTATTGTGAACAATTTTGGTCTCCTTACCTAAGAAAGGATATACTTGCCATAGAGGGAGTGCAACGAAGGATCACCAGACTGATTCCTGGGATGGCAGGGTTGTCATATGAGGAGAGATTGAGTAGACTCGGCCTGTATTCTCTAGAGTTTAGAAGAATAAGAGGTGAGCTCATTGAAACATACAAAATTCTTACAGCAATACAATATTGGAAAATGTGAGGTTATGCACTTTGGCAGGAAAAATCGGAGAGCAAGTTATTATCTTAATGGCGAGAACCTGGAAAGTACTGCAGTACAAAGGGATCTGGGGGTCCTAGTGCAAGAAAATCAAAAAGTTAGTATGCAGGTGCAGCAGGTGATCAAGAAGGCCAACGGAATGTTGGCGTTTATTGCTCGGGGGATAGAATATAAAAACAGGGATGTATTGCTGCAGTTATATAATTGTAAACAATTTTACAACACCAAGTTATAGTCCAGCAATTTTATTTTAAATTCACAAGCTTTCGGAGGCTTCCCCCTTCGTCAGGTGAACGATGTGAAATGAAATCCTCGAAATGAAATCGCATTTATAATTCACAGAACAATGCTTGGTGAGTACAGACAGTTTTTTCAACTGCCCGTTGCCAAGGCAATCAGTGTGCAGACAGACAGGTGTTACCTGCAAGGTCTCACATCATCACAGAATATACAAATCACCAAAAAAAAACAACAAACAAAAAAAAACAGAGATAGAGAGGTAGAAACATAGAAAAGACAGCAACTGACCCGTTATATTAAAAACAGATAACATTTGTTCGCTGGTGGGGTAACGTGTAGCGTGACATGAACCCAAGATCCCGGTTGAGGCCGTCCTCATGGGTGTGGAATTTGGCTATCAATTTCTGCTCGACGATTTTGCGTTGTCGTGTGTCTCGAAGGCCGCCTTGGAGAACGCTTACCCGAAGGTCGGTGGATGAATGTCCATGACTGCTGAAGTGTTCCCCGACTGGGAGGGAACCCTCCTGTTTGGCGATTGTTGCGCGGTGTCCGTTCATCCGTTGTCGCAGCGTCTGCATGGTCTCGCCAATGTACCATGCTCTGGGGCATCCTTTCCTGCAACGTATGAGGTAGACAACGTTGGCCGAGTCACAGGAGTATGAACCATGCACCTGGTGGGTGGTGTCCTCTCGTGTGATGGTGGTATCTGTGTCGATGATCTGGCATGTCTTGCAGAGGTTACCGTGGCAGGGTTGTGTGGTGTCGTGGACGCTGTTCTCTTGAAAGCTGGGTAATTTGCTGCGAACGATGGTCTGTTTGAGGTTGGGTGGCTGTTTAAAGGCGAGTAGTGGAGGTGTGGGGATGGCCATAGCGAGGTGTTTGTCCTCATTGATGACATGTTGAAGGCTGCGGAGAACATGGCGTAGTTTCTCCGCTCCGGGGAAGTACTGGACGACAAAGGGTACTCTGTTGGTTGCGTCCCGTGTTAGTCTCCTGAGGAGGTCTATGCGATTTTTCGCTGTGGCCCGTCGGAACTGTCGATCGATGAGTCGAGCGTCATATCCCGTTCTTACTAGGGCGTCTTTCAGCGTCTGTAGGTGTCCATCGCGTTCCTCCTTGTCTGAGCAGACCCTGTGTATTCGCAGGGCCTGTCCATAGGGGATGGCCTCTTTGACGTGGTTAGGGTGGAAGCTGGAAAAGTGGAGCATCGTGAGGTTGTCCGTGGGCTTGCGGTAGAGTGAGGTGCTGAGGTGCCCGTCTTTGATGGAGATTCGTGTGTCCAAGAAAGAAACTGATTCTGAGGAGTAGTCCATGGTGAGCTTGATGGTGGGATGGAACTTGTTGATGTTATCGTGTAGTCTCTTTAGTGATTCCTTGCCGTGGGTCCATAGAAAGAAAATGTCGTCGATGTATCTGGTGTATAGTGTTGGTTGGAGGTCTTGTGCAGTGAAGAAGTCCTGCTCGAACTTGTGCATGAAAATGTTGGCGTATTGGGGTGCGAATTTGGTCCCCATGGCTGTTCCGTGTGTTTGGGTAAAGAACTGGTTATTGAAGGTGAAGACATTGTGATCCAGGATGAAGCGGATGAGTTGTAGGATGGCGTCTGGAGATTGGCTGTTGTTGGTGTTGAGTATTGATGCTGTCGCAGCGATGCCGTCATCGTGGGGGATACTGGTGTATAGTGCCGAGACGTCCATCGTGGTGAGAAGTGTTCCTGGTTCAACTGGTCCGTGGGTACTGAGTTTTTGTAGGAAGTCTGTAGTGTCGCGACAGAAGCTGGGGGTTCCCTGTACGATGGGTTTCAGGATGCCCTCGATGTATCCAGAGAGGTTCTCACACAGGGTTCCGTTGCCTGATACGATAGGACGTCCGGGTGTGTTGGCTTTGTGTATCTTTGGGAGGCAGTAGAAGTCTCCCACGCGGGAGACTTTTTTTTTTGTTTGTTGTTTTTTTTTGGTGATTTGTATATTCTGTGAGACCTTGCAGGTAACACCTGTCTGTCTGCACACTGATTGCCTTGGCAACGGGCAGTTGAAAAAACTGTCTATACTCACCAAGCATTGTTCTGTGAATTATAAATGCGATTTCATTTCGAGGATTTCATTTCACATCGTTCACCTGACGAAGGGGGAAGCCTCCGAAAGCTTGTGAATTTAAAATAAAATTGCTGGACTATAACTTGGTGTTGTAAAATTGTTTACAATTGTCAACCCCAGTCCATCACCGGCATCTCCACATCATGACTACCGCAGTTATATAAGGTATTGGTGAGACCGCACCTGGAATACTGCATACAGTTTTGGTCTCCATACTTAAGAAAAGACATACTTGCTCTCGAGGCAGTACAAAGAAGGTTCACTCGGTTAATCCCGGGGATGAAGGGGTGGACATATGAGGAGAGGTTGAGTAGATTGGGACTCTACTCATTGGAGTTCAGAAGAATGAGAGGCGATCTTATTGAAACATATAAGATTGTGAAGGGGCTTGATCGGGTGGATGCGGTAAGGATGTTCCCAAGGATGGGTGAAACTAGAACTAGGGGGCATAATCTTAGAATAAGGGGCTGCTCTTTCAAAACTGAGATGAGGAGAAACTTCTTCACTCAGAGGGTAGTAGGTCTGTGGAATTTGCTGCCCCAGGAAGCTGTGGAAGCTACATCATTAAATAAATTTAAAACAGAAATAGACAGTTTCCTAGAAGTAAAAGGAATTAGGGGTTACGGGGAGCGGGCAGGAAATTGGACATGAATTTAGATTTGAGGTTAGGATCAGATCAGCCATGATCTTATTGAATGGCGGAGCAGGCTCGAGGGGCCGATTGGCCTACTCCTGTTCCTATTTCTTATGTTCTTATGTTCTTATGTTGACTCGACAGGGTAGATGCAGGGAGGATGTTTCCTCTGGCTGGAGAGTCTGGAACCAGGGGTCACAGAATCAGAATAAGGGGTCGGCCATTTAGGACTGAGATGAGGAGAAATTTCTTCACTCAGAGGGTGGTGAATCTTTGGAATTCTCTACCCCAGAGGGCTGTGGAGGCTCAGTCATTGAGTGCATTCAAAACAGAGATCGATAGATTTCTAGATATTAAAGGCATCAAGGGATATGGGGATAGTGCAGGAAAATGGCGTTGAGGTGGAAGATCAGCCATGATCTTGTTGAATGGCGGAGCAGGCTCAAGGGGCTGGATGGTCTACTTCTGCTCCCATTTCTTGTGTTCTTATGTTCTTGAACCGCTGCAGTCCGTGTGGTGACGGTTCTCCCACAGTGCTGTTAGGAAGGGAGTTCCAGGATTTTGACCCAGCGATGATGAAGGAACGACGATATATTTCCAAGTCGGGATGGTGTGTGACTTGGAGGGGAACGTGTAGGTGATGTTGTTCCCATGTGCCCGCTGCCCTTGTCCTTCTAGGTGGTAGAGGTCGCGGGTTTGGGAGGTGCTGTCGAAGAAGCCTTGGCGAGTTGCTGCAGTGCATCCTGTAGATGGTACACACTGCAGCCACAGTGCGCCGGTGGTGAAGGGAGTGAATGTTTAGGGTGGTGGATGGGATGCCAATCAAGTGGGCTGCTTTGTCCTTTTTTTAAATTCGTTCACGGGATGTGGGCGTCGCTGGCGAGGCCGGCATTTATTGCCCATCCCTAATTGCCCTCGAGAAGGTGGTGGTGAGCCGCCTTCTTGAACCGCTGGATGGCGTCGAGCTTCTTGTGTGTTGTTGGAGCTGCACTCATCCAGGCAAGTGGAGAGTATTCCATCACACTCCTGACTTGTGCCTTGTAGATGGTGGAAAGGCTTTGGGGAGTCAGGAGGTGAGTCACTCGCCGCAGAATACCCAGCCTCTGACCTGCTCTTGTAGCCACAGTATTTCTCTCTGTCTCTCTATCTCTCTCTATCACTCTCTTTCTCTCTCTTTCACTGTGTTTCTCTCTTTGTCTCTCTCTCTCTTTCTCTCTTTTTTCTGTCTCTGTCTGTCTGTCTCTATTTCTCTGTCTCTTTCTCACTGTCTGTCTGTCAGTCTCTGTCTGTCTGTCCTCTCTCTTTCTCCCTGTCTCTCTCTCTTTCTCTCTGTCTCTCTCTGCCTCCCTATCCCTATCTCTCTGAATCTCTGTCTCTCTCTTGATGTCTCTCTCCCTATCTTTCTCTTTCTCTCTGTCTCTCTCTGCCTCTCATTCTCTCTCACTCTCTCTCTGTCTCTCTCTTTCTCTATCTCTCTCTCTGTCTGTCTATATCTCTTTTTCTGTCTCTCTCTGCCTCTCATTCTCTTTCACTCTCTCTCTGTCTCTCTCTTTCTCTTTCTCTCTCTCTCTGTCTGTCTATGTCTTTTTTTCTGTCTCTCCCTCTTTCTCTCTGTCACTCTCTCTCTACGAGCATCAGCTCTTTTCTGGTATGGCTATGGTGAGTCAGTGTGAGGGGCCGTCTCAGCGATTGAGTGGACGATGCAGTGAGTTAGTTGTCCGGTGTTTGTGCCAGGAGTCAAGCTGTGGTGTCTCAGTGTGAGCGGAATGTATGAAATGTCAGAGTAAAGAATGGAAAGATTGGCTGTCAGTCAGCTTGAAATGGTCCATACGGAGCAGGATGCTGAGTTGGATCCCATTTAATTTGTGGTGTCCTGATCTGGCCGACCTCAGTCCGTTTCCATCCTGCTTCACCCAGATTGAGCCATAGGCTTTCATGAATGGTGCCTAAGGTCCTGACTCCTGCTTACTGGGACTGAGGAAGCTCCCCCTGAGAGCTTGGGATTGGAGAGACAGAGGTCACTGGGATTGAGGAAATTCTCCCCAAGATTGGGGGATTGGAGGGACAGAGGGCACTGGGACTGAGGAAACTCACCCTGAGAGTGGGGGATTGGAGGGACAGAGGGCACTGGGACTGAGGAAACTCACCCTGAGAGTGGGGATTGGAGGGACAGAGAGCACTGGGACTGAGGAAACTCACCCTGAGAGTGGGGGATTGGAGGGACAGAGGGCACTGGGACTGAGGAAACTCACCCTGAGAGTGGGGGATTGGAGGGACAGAGAGCACTGGGACTGAGGAAACTCACCCTGAGATTGGGGATTGGAGGGACAGAGAGCACTGGGACTGAGGAAACTCACCCTGAGAGTGGGTATTGGAGGGACAGAGCGCAGGGGCTGAGGAAACTCACCCTGAGAGTGGGGGATTGGAGGGACAGAGAGCACTGGGACTGAGGAAACTCACCCTGAGAGTGGGGATTGGAGGGACAGAGAGCACTGGGACTGAGGTAACTCACCCTGAGAGTGGGGATTGGAGGGACAGAGAGCACTGGGACTGAGGAAACTCACCCTGAGAGTGGGGGATTGGAGGGACAGAGGGCACTGGGACTGAGGAAACTCACCCTGAGAGTGGGGATTGGAGGGACAGAGGGCACTGGGACTGAGGAAACTCACTCTGAGAGTGGGGATTGGAGGGACAGAGAGCACTGGGACTGAGGAAACTCACCCTGAGAGTGGGGGATTGGAGGGACAGAGAGCACTGGGACTGAGGAAACTCACCCTGAAAGTGGGGGATTGGAGGGACAGAGGGCACTGGGACTGAGGAAACTCACCCTGAGAGTGGGGGATTGGAGGGACAGAGGGCACTGGGACTGAGGAAACTCACCCTGAGAGTGGGGGATTGGAGGGACAGAGGGCACTGGGACTGAGGAAACTCACTCTGAGAGTGGGGATTGGAGGGACAGAGGGCACTGGGACTGAGGAAACTCACTCTGAGAGTGGGGATTGGAGGGACAGAGGGCACTGGGACTGAGGAAACTCACCCTGAGAGTGGGGGATTGCAGGGACAGAGAGCACTGGGACTGAGGAAACTCACTCTGAGAGTGGGGATTGGAGGGACAGAGGGCACTGGGACTGAGGAAACTCACCCTGAGAGTGGGGGATTGGAGGGACAGAGAGCACTGGGACTGAGGAAACTCACCCTGAAAGTGGGGGATTGGAGGGACAGAGAACACTGGGACTGAGGAAACTCACCCTGAGAGTGGGGATTGGAGGGACAGAGAACACTGGGACTGAGGAAACTCACCCTGAGAGTGGGTATTGGAGGGACAGAGAGCACTGGGACTGAGGAAACTCACCCTGAGAGTGGGGATTGGAGGGACAGAGAGCACTGGGACTGAGGAAACTCACCCTGAGAGTGGGGGATTGGAGGGACAGAGGGCACTGGGACTGAGGAAACTCACTCTGAGAGTGGGGGATTGGAGGGACAGAGAGCACTGGGGATGAAGTTTGAGGCATTATTAAGACTTTGAATTTTTGACCATTTTGAACCGACCGGAGAGCTGAATTTTACGGTGTGCTCACCAACCCCAGAATTCAGGGTCCTTGTTTGTTTGTATATTTTTTGTAAAATGACCAGTTTAGAGAAAGGAACAGCTGCACTCTGATTAAACAAACATTTGTTGCTTTTTAAACTGAACTGCCAGCGTTAAGATTGATGTTGAAATCCTTCTGACGCTCTTGCTGTTTTTGGAGCCAGTATTATTGAAAACAGTGAGTGGAATGTAAATTGCCTGAAGCCACTTTCTGAATCCCAGGCTGAGCTGGTGTCTGTGCGATGAGTTCTTGTCCATCCCACCCGTGCTAGTCTATGAAACACCTTCTCAAGGACCTTGTGGCTTTGTACATTTTCTTCTTTGTGATGCATATGTAGATCAAGCGAGTGGCACTTGGTGCAGCCGCTGAACCCTGACCCCTCAGTGAGGGGTGGGTCTGACATTTTGACACTCCTGTCCAATCAGATTCCAGGGTCCAGTTCTCAGCAGCTTGGCCCTGGACTCAAGGACTGGAGGTCACAAATAGGTTGTGGAGTTCTGATGATGTCTGGGCCAAAGTACTTGTTATCTCGGATTTTCAGACACTAGTTTATGCACAATTTGTGACCAGCAGTCACGACGTGGTGAATGTACCTGTAAAGTACTGTAGCTACTGTGTGACAGTGGGGGGACCCCAGTCACCTGCCTAGTTACTTGTTGTAAGGCCATAGAACCAAGGCAGTTTGCAGCACACAAGGAGTCCATTTGGCCCATCGTGTCTGTGCCAGCTCTCATTCTATCTCAACCCACAGGCGCAATCTGTCACTGCTCCCCTGTCATATCTGGGCGACCCTTCAAATCCCTCTCTCCTCCTCCTGGGAAAGTTCTTTATCTGATGGGTGAACCCTCTCTCACCTCCAGCTTCCACCTTGCCTCCCTTTGACCTTTCTGTTGGTCACCCCTCCTAATGTCTCCTTCTTTGGTTCACAGTCCATTGTTGGCTAATTACACCTCAGTGAAGCACCTTGGGATGTTTCTCGGCATTAAAGGTGCTGCATAAAAGTGGAGAGGTTAGTTTGGGAAATGCAAACTTTGCATTGTTGCAGTAGATGCTGTACAGAAATTGTTGGGGCAGAGTCGAGGGAGATTACCGCAACATTGACGGACACTGACATCCTTCCCCTTGCTGAACAGAACATTCCTTCAACAATGAAGAGCATGATTTAATAGCAGATTAAGATGAGGAGGAGGGATATGAGTGCATTGCCAACCTTCCCGTTCCAGGGTCCTGACACTCACACTCTACTTCATTTGCTCCTCACAGGTCACGGCCACTGATGCTGACAGTGGAAGCTTCGGATCCATCACTTACTCGATTGGCTCTGGGATCGGCAGCATTGTTCCCACACAGTTCTCCATCGAGAAACACACAGGATGGCTCTGTATCACCAACAGCCTGGACCGGGACACAGGACCCAATCACTATGACTTCACAGTGTCGGCAGTCGATGGAGTAAGAAATACCATAAAATCTCATTGCATTGACCCGACCAGCACCTGAAAGGGTCAGGTCCCATTGGGAGTGTTTGATGGGACAGTGTAGAGGGAGCTTTACTCTGTATCTAACCCGTGCTGTACCTGCCCTGGGAGTGTTTGATGGGACAGTGTAGAGGGAGCTTTACTTTGTATCTAACCCTGTACCTGCCCTGGGAGTGTTTGATGGACAGTGTAGAGGGAGCTTTACTCTGTATCTAACCCTGTACCTGCCCTGGGAGTGTTTGATGGGACAGTGTAGAGGGAGCTTTACTCTGTATCTAACCCGTTCTGTACCTGCCCTGGGAGTGTTTGATGGGACAGTGTAGAGGGAGCTTTACTCTGTATCTAACCCTGTACCTGCCCTGGGAGTGTTTGATGGACAGTGTAGAGGGAGCTTTACTCTGTATCTAACCCTGTACCTGCCCTGGGAGTGTTTGATGGGACAGTGTAGAGGGAGCTTTACTCTGTATCTAACCCTGTACCTGCCCTGGGAGTGTTTGATGGACAGTGTAGAGGGAGCTTTACTCTGTATCTAACCCTGTACCTGACCCTGGGAGTGTTTGATGGGACAGTGTAGAGGGAGCTTTACTCTGTATCTAACCCGTTCTGTACCTGCCCTGGGAGTGTTTGATGACGTAATGTAGAGGGAGATCTGGCTGACCAGACCTGAACCCACATGGATCTACAGGGTCAGGTGCTTTGGATGGCTAAGACCTTCCCCCAGCACTGGCTGCCCACTGCGATCGGATCCTCTGGCTGATGTCCAAAAGTAGGCACTGGAAACTCTCCAGCACCGATCAGCGGACCGATGTTCTGGTTAAGGAAGAAAAGGGATTTGACTCCAGGCTTTCTGCCTGCCCCTGTCCGATCCCAAAGTTGGAGAGAGCCTGCTGCCTACTTCTTTAGGGTTCCCTCAAAACGGGTACCCTGAGGCTGACTGAGTAGCAAAATGATGCAGGACCCCTGGTATCTCCTCCCCACCCCCGCTCCTCCCTCAGGAGAAGCATGGGATATTCCAGGGAAACATGGAGGGAGGGAGGCCCAGCCCTTACCAGACCTCACGCCATCCTGTGCTTTGCGTTAGATAAATAAACATCTCCAGGGAGCCGGTCTCAGGGAAATGGTTAGTGTCTGGTGCTGGTTAGATGGATTTGTCCAGTTCAGGATCTTGGGACTTGTGCTGAATTCATCGAACGTCCTGCTTGGTACGTTGACCATTCTCACTTTGCGCCAACATCTCTCCTCCAGGGGGGTTTGAACTCCATGGCCTATGTGAAAGTTTACTTGGATGATGTCAATGACAACAGGCCCGTGTTCTATCCAGTGGAGTATGCGGCCAGCCTGAGCTCACAGAGCATGCCTGGGACAGTCATCGTCAGGGTGACTGCTTACGACAAGGACGGTGGGCCGAATGGGAAGGTGACGTATCGCATCATCTCAGGGAACCTGCTTCTGCTGTTCACTCTCAACAGAGATACAGGTAAATGCTTTGAGAAAAGGTTTGCTGCATTCTGAGTCCACTTGTGTCTGGAGTAATGAAGTTCTGCATTTTCTGTCTGGTGACTGGGCCATCACATCATTCATTGAATTACATGGAAACAGGCCATTTGGCCCAACCAGTCCATGCTGGTGTTTCTTCTCCACATGAGCAATATCCTAACACCATATCCCTTTATCCCCCATTCATCCAACCACCTATCTATCAGAGTATCATAGTAGGTACAGCACAGGAGGAGGCCTTTCGGCCCATCATGCCTGTGCCAGCTCTTTGAAAGAGCTGTCCATTTAATCCCACTCACCTGCTCTTTCTCCATTGCCCTGAAAATTTTTTCCCTTCCAGTATTTATCTAATTTTCTTTTGAAAGTTATTATTGAATCTGCTTCCACCGCCCTTTCAGGCAGCACATTCCAGATCAGAACAACTCACTGCGTAAAAAAATGTTTCCTCATGTCGCCTCTGGCTCTTTTGCCAATCACCTTAAATTTGTGTCCTATGGTTCCCGACCCGTCTGCCACTGGAAACAGTTTCTCCTTATTTATTAAAGGCTGGCTGTACTTAAAGTAGATAAGTCACCCGGTCCGGATGGGATGCATCCTAGGTTGCTGAGGGAAGTAAGGGTGGAAATTGCGGAGGTACTGGCCATAATCTTCCAAACATCCTTAGATACGGGGGTGGTGCCAGAGGACTGGAGAATTGCAAATGTTACACCCTTGTTCAAAAAAGGGTGTAAGGATAAACCCAGCAACTACAGGCCAGTCAGTTTAACCTCGGTGGTGGGGAAACTTTTGGAAACGATAATCCGGGACAGAATTAACAGTCACTTGGACAAGTGTGGATTGATTAGGGAAAGTCAGCACGGATTTGTTAAAGGCAAATCGTATTTAACTAACCTGATAGAGTTTTTTGATGAGGTAACAGAGAGGGTCGATGAGGGCAATGCAGTTGATGTGGTGTATATGGACTTTCAAAAGGAGTTTGATAAAGAGCCGCATGGAACGTAGGAACATAGGAATATAGGAACAGGAGTAGGCCATTCAGCCCCTCGAGCCTGCTCCGCCGTTTGATAAGATCTTGGCTGATCTGTGATCGAACTCCTCTTTGGCCCATATCCCTTAATACCTTTGGTTGCCAAAAAGCTATCTATCTCAGATTTAAATTTAGCAATTGAGCTAATATCAATTGCCATTTGCGGAAGAGAGTTCCAAACGTCTACCACCCTTTGTGTGTAGAAATGTTTTCTAATCTCGCTCCTGAAAGTTCTGGCTCTAATTTTTAGACTGTGCCCCCTACTCCTAGAATCCCCAACCAGCGGAAATAGTTTCTCTCTATCCACCTTATCTGTTCCCCTTAATATCTTATAAACTTTGATCAGATCACCTCTTAACCTTCGAAACTCCAGAGAATACAACCCCAATTTGTGTAATCTCTCCTCGTAACTTAACCCTTGAAGTCCGGGTATCATTCTAGTAAACCTACGCTGCACTCCTTCCAAGGCCAATATGTCCTTCCGAAGGTGCGGTGCCCAGAACTGCTCACAGTACTCCAGGTGCGGTCTAACCAGGGTTTTGTATAGCTGGTTCTGGACTCCCCAGCCAGGGGAAACATCCTCCCTGAATCTACCCTGTCTAGCCCTGTAAGAATTTTGTATGTTTAAATGAGATCACCTCTCATTCTTCTAAACTCTAGAGAATACAGGCCTAGTCTACTCAATCTCTCCTCATATGACAGTCCTGCCATCCCAGGAATCAGTCTGGTGAACCTTTGTTGCACTCCCTCTATGGCAAGTATATCCTTTCATAGATAAGGAAACCAACATTGTACACAATACTCCAGGTGTGATCTCACCAAGGCCCTACATAATTGCAGTAAGACATCTTTACTCCTGTACTCAAATCCTCTTGTAATAAAGGCCAACATACCATTTGCCTTCCTAATTGCTTGCTGCACCTGCATGTTAGCTTTCAGTGGCTGGTGTACAAGGACGCCCAGGTCCCTTTGAACATTTCCCAATCTATCACCATTTAAAAAATACTCTGCATTTCTGCTTTTCCTACCAAAGTGGATAACTTCACATTTTTCCACATTATATTCCATCTGCCATGTTCTTGCCCACTCACTTAGCCTGTCTATATCCCTTTGAAGCCTCTTTGCACCCTGCTCACAACTCACATTCTCACCTAGTTTTGTGTCATCAGCAAACTTGGAAATATTACATTTGGTCCCTTCATCTAAATCATTGATATATATTGTGAATAGCTGGGGCCCAAGCACTGATCCCTGCGGTACCCCACTAGTCACAGTCTGTCAACCTGCAAAAGACCCGTTTATTCCCACTCTCTGTTTTCTGTCCGTTAACCAATTCTCAATCCATGCCAGTATATTACCCTCAATTCCATGTGCTCTAACTTTGTTCACCAACCTCCTGTGTGGGACCTTATTGAAAGCTTTCTGAAAATCCAAATACACCACATCCACTGGTTCCCCCTTATCTATTCTACTAGTTACATCCTCAAAGAACTCCAGTAGGTTTGTCAAACATGATTTCCCTTTCATAAATCCATGTTGACTCTGCCAAATCCTATTATTATTTTCGAAAGGGCGCTGTTATCACATCCTTTATAATAGATTCTAGTATTTTCCCTATTACTGATTTCAGGCTAACAGCTTGGTAGTTCCCTGTTTTCTCTCTCCCTCCTTTTTTAAATAGTGGGGTTACATTTGCCACCCTCCAATCTGCAGGAACCATTCCAGAACCTATAGAATTTTGGAAGATGACAACTAATGCATCCACTATCTCTATAGCCACTTCTTTCAAAACCCTGGGATGTAGATCATCAGGTCCTTGGGATTTATTGACTTTCAGTCCCATTAATTTCTCTAGTACTATTTTAACACTATCACAAAGTCCATTGGCTCCAGTCGGAATCAGTTCTTTCCCAGAAGCTCTGCTGATGCGTCTCATTGTTTCTGGTAGTTTGTGTTGGGAGAGTTTCCTGCCCTGTGAGAACTTCCTGTTTAACAGCCGGCCTCCTCGGGCAGCTGTGAAAAGCATATTGTTCAGCTCGGAATGGGTGAACGAGATGGGGACACGTCAACAGTTCCATTTTTCTCTCTCAATTGTTTTTCACTTTTATTGGCCAAATATGTGAATGGATCGACTGCCTTCTACAGCTGACCAGCTCACACACTGCCCATCGACAGGTGGCAATCCTGCCCGGACTCCAATGCTTCCGACCCTGGGCTGAGGTCAGGATCACAGCGGGGTCAGGGTGGGGTCAGGGCGAGGATAGGAGAATTTAGCCCCGAATATCTAAACTGACAGATAGCCAGGGTAATGCACTGAACCCACCCCTCCTCACGGCCGGGGGGCAGCACTTGGGAGCCAGAGCTGGGTGCAGTCTGAGGGAGCAGCACATGTTAGGCTGTTCCAGGCTGATTTACCCCCTCACTGTGCGGTCCTGCTCTGTTACACTTAGTCACATAGCCTTTGACTGTCTGCAGGACTCTGTCTGCGATTACCCATTACTACAGTGAGATCTACTAGGTGTCATACTCATTGGGACTGAGTGAGAGGGAGCTTAGTCCTGTCAGGTGCAATAAATCCCTTAGTGGATCACACAGTCACACCTTACAGTGTGTGTGCTGTAAATACTGCTGGATGTTGGCCATTCCTCCTGTACAACTCGCTGAAACATAGCTCTCTTTTCCTCTTCCTCTTCCTGTGCCTTTGGCAATTTCCTGTATCAGCTAAAAGTTCTTAAACACTTGCCAAGAAATACTAGCTTTTAACCAGTGATGCCTGGAGATCTCAGCTCACTGACTGCTTGCAATCAGCCTGCCCAGTCTGGAATTCACTCACAAGCTGCTGGGGCTAAACCTGAGTCAAACAGGCCGGAGGCACCTGGCCTGAATGCACTTTGTAACTTGCTCATTGTCCAATGAAGTGCAGACGTTCAAAGAATGGCTGAGGATCAGATTGTACTCTCATTGTTCTGGGTATCAGGAATAACACACTGCCTTCTCGAACAGGAAGCCCACAGGACAAGTATAAAAATAAAAATTGCAAAAATAACTTACTGCTGTTTAGCAACTGTTCAAATCCTCTCTGCGAGTGCGAGACAGATCAAAACACAATTCTTTTTTCTAGATTTAAGTTGTGCCTAAGCACATCAGTGTCTCTGGTCAACGAGAGATCAAGAACGATTCAGTGTCTGTGGGTAACGAGTGATCAAGAACGATTCAGTGTCTGTGGGTAACAAGTGACCAAGAACAATTCGGTATCTGTGGGTAACGAGAGATCAAGAACAATTCAGTATCTGTGGGTAACGAGTGATCACGAACAATTCGGTATCTGTGGGTAACGAGTGATCAAGAACAATTCAGTGTCTGTGGGTAACGAGTGATCAAGAACAATTCAGTGTCTGTGGGTAACGAGTGATCAAGAACAATTCAGTGTCTGTGGGTAACGAGTGATCAAGAACAATTCAGTGTCTGTGGGTAACGAGTGATCAAGAACAATTCAGTGTCTGTGGGTAACGAGTGATCAAGAACAATTCGGTATCTGTGGGTAACGAGTGACCAAGAACAATTCGGTGTCTGTGGGTAACAAGTGATCACGAACAATTCAGTATCTGTGGGTAACGAGTGATCACGAACAATTCAGTATCTGTGGGTAACGAGAGATCAAGAACAATTCAGTATCTGTGGGTAACGAGTGATCACGAACAATTCAGTATCTGTGGGTAACGAGTGATCACGAACAATTCAGTGTCTGTGGGTAACGAGTGATCAAGAACAATTCAGTATCTGTGGGTAACGAGTGATCACGAACAATTCAGTGTCTGTGGGTAACGAGTGATCAAGAACAATTCAGTATCTGTGGGTAACGAGTGATCACGAACAATTCAGTATCTGTGGGTAACGAGTGATCACGAACAATTCAGTGTCTGTGGGTAACGAGTGATCAAGAACAATTCGGTATCTGTGGGTAACGAGTGATCAAGAACAATTCAGTATCTGTGGGTAACGAGTGATCAAGAACAATTCAGTGTCTGTGGGTAACAAGTGATCACGAACAATTCAGTGTCTGTGGGTAACAAGTGATCAAGAACGATTCAGTATCTGTGGGTAACGAGTGATCAAGAACGATTCAGTGTCTGTGGGTAACGAGTGATCAAGAACAATTCAGTGTCTGTGGGTAACAAGTGACCAAGAACAATTCGGTATCTGTGGGTAACGAGAGATCAAGAACAATTCAGTATCTGTGGGTAACGAGTGATCACGAACAATTCAGTGTCTGTGGGTAACGAGTGATCAAGAACAATTCAGTGTCTGTGGGTAACGAGTGATCAAGAACGATTCAGTGTCTGTGGGTAACGAGTGATCACGAACAATTCAGTGTCTGTGGGTAACGAGTGATCAAGAACGATTCAGTGTCTGTGGGTAACGAGTGATCAAGAACGATTCAGTGTCTGTGGGTAACGAGTGATCACGAACAATTCAGTGTCTGTGGGTAACGAGTGATCAAGAACGATTCAGTGTCTGTGGGTAACGAGTGATCAAGAACAATTCAGTGTCTGTGGGTAACGAGTGATCAAGAACGATTCAGTGTCTGTGGGTAACGAGTGATCAAGAACAATTCAGTGTCTGTGGGTAACGAGTGATCAAGAACGATTCAGTGTCTGTGGGTAACGAGTGATCAAGAACGATTCAGTATCTGTGGGTAACGAGTGATCAAGAACGATTCAGTGTCTGTGGGTAACGAGTGATCAAGAACAATTCAGTATCTGTGGGTAACGAGTGATCAAGAACAATTCAGTATCTGTGGGTAACGAGTGATCAAGAACAATTCAGTGTCTGTGGGTAACGAGTGATCAAGAACGATTCAGTGTCTGTGGGTAACGAGTGATCAAGAACGATTCAGTATCTGTGGGTAACGAGTGATCAAGAACGATTCAGTGTCTGTGGGTAACGAGTGACCAAGAACGATTCAGTGTCTGTGGGTAACGAGTGATCAAGAACGATTCAGTGTCTGTGGGTAACGAGTGATCAAGAACGATTCAGTGTCTGTGGGTAACAAGTGACCAAGAACAATTCGGTATCTGTGGGTAACGAGAGATCAAGAACAATTCAGTATCTGTGGGTAACGAGTGATCAAGAACAATTCGGTATCTGTGGGTAACGAGTGATCAAGAACAATTCAGTGTCTGTGGGTAACGAGTGATCAAGAACAATTCGGTATCTGTGGGTAACGAGTGATCAAGAACAATTCAGTGTCTGTGGGTAACGAGTGATAAAGAACAATTCAGTGTCTGTGGGTAACGAGTGATCAAGAACAATTCAGTGTCTGTGGGTAACGAGTGATCAAGAACAATTCAGTGTCTGTGGGTAACGAGTGATCAAGAACAATTCGGTATCTGTGGGTAACGAGTGACCAAGAACAATTCGGTGTCTGTGGGTAACAAGTGATCACGAACAATTCAGTATCTGTGGGTAACGAGTGATCACGAACAATTCAGTATCTGTGGGTAACAAGAGATCAAGAACAATTCAGTATCTGTGGGTAACGAGTGATCACGAACAATTCAGTATCTGTGGGTAACGAGTGATCACGAACAATTCAGTGTCTGTGGGTAACGAGTGATCACGAACAATTCAGTATCTGTGGGTAACGAGTGATCACGAACAATTCAGTATCTGTGGGTAACGAGTGATCACGAACAATTCAGTATCTGTGGGTAACAAGAGATCAAGAACAATTCAGTATCTGTGGGTAACGAGTGATCACGAACAATTCAGTATCTGTGGGTAACGAGTGATCACGAACAATTCGGTGTCTGTGGGTAACGAGTGATCAAGAACAATTCGGTATCTGTGGGTAACGAGTGATCAAGAACAATTCAGTATCTGTGGGTAACGAGTGATCAAGAACAATTCAGTGTCTGTGGGTAACAAGTGATCACGAACAATTCAGTGTCTGTGGGTAACGAGTGATCAAGAACGATTCAGTGTCTGTGGGTAACGAGTGATCAAGAACAATTCAGTATCTGTGGGTAACGAGTGATCAAGAACAATTCAGTGTCTGTGGGTAACAAGTGATCACGAACAATTCAGTGTCTGTGGGTAACAAGTGATCAAGAACGATTCAGTATCTGTGGGTAACGAGTGATCAAGAACAATTCAGTGTCTGTGGGTAACGAGTGATCAAGAACGATTCAGTGTCTGTGGGTAACAAGTGACCAAGAACAATTCGGTATCTGTGGGTAACGAGAGATCAAGAACAATTCAGTGTCTGTGGGTAACGAGTGATCAAGAACGATTCAGTGTCTGTGGGTAACGAGTGATCAAGAACAATTCAGTGTCTGTGGGTAACGAGTGATCACGAACGATTCAGTGTCTGTGGGTAACGAGTGATCACGAACAATTCAGTGTCTGTGGGTAACGAGTGATCAAGAACGATTCAGTGTCTGTGGGTAACGAGTGATCAAGAACGATTCAGTGTCTGTGGGTAACGAGTGATCACGAACGATTCAGTGTCTGTGGGTAACGAGTGATCAAGAACCATTCAGTGTCTGTGGGTAACGAGTGATCAAGAACGATTCAGTGTCTGTGGGTAACGAGTGATCAAGAACAATTCAGTATCTGTGGGTAACGAGTGATCAAGAACGATTCAGTGTCTGTGGGTAACGAGTGATCAAGAATGATTCAGTATCTGTGGGTAACGAGTGATCAAGAACGATTCAGTATCTGTGGGTAACGAGTGATCAAGAACGATTCAGTGTCTGTGGGTAACGAGTGACCAAGAACGATTCAGTGTCTGTGGGTAACGAGTGATCAAGAACGATTCAGTGTCTGTGGGTAACGAGTGATCAAGAACGATTCAGTGTCTGTGGGTAACGAGTGATCAAGAACAATTCAGTGTCTGTGGGTAACGAGTGATCAAGAACGATTCAGTGTCTGTGGGTAACGAGTGATCAAGAACAATTCAGTATCTGTGGGTAACGAGTGATCAAGAACGATTCAGTGTCTGTGGGTAACAAGTGATCACGAACAATTCAGTATCTGTGGGTAACGAGTGACCAAGAACAATTCAGTGTCTGTGGGTAACGAGTGATCAAGAACAATTCAGTATCACTGGTTAATGAGTGACCAAGAACGATTCAGTCTCACTGGTTAACGAGTGATCAAGAACGATTCAGTATCACTGGTTAATGAGTGACCAAGAACGATTCAGTCTCACTGGTTAATGAGTGACCAAGAACGATTCAGTATCACTGGTTAATGAGTGATCATGAACGATTCAGTATCCGGGTAATGAGTGATCGGGAACGTATATAATGTAAAAAGGGGGAACTGGAGGCAATAATCAGTAGTGAGGAACCAGATGTAGTAGATTTAACTGAAACATGGCTCCACAAAGAACAGGACTGGCAACTAAATATTGCAGGTTATAACCTAATCAGAAAGGATACTAAAGGAAAAAGGGGCTGTGGAGTAGCTGTACTAACTGGAGATAACATAATGGCAGAATAAAAAAGGGACATAACTAACAGAAGGATAGACACAGAATCCACATGGATTGATATAAAAGGTAAGAAGGGATTGATCACGCTAATCGGGGTTTACGTCAAACCACCCAATGATGGAAAGGAGGCAGAGGAAGAAATATGTCAGCAAATATATGGAATGAGTAAAGCACATAGAATAATCGTGGGAGATTTTAACGACCCTATATAAACTGGCAAGAAGAGGTAGGGAAAGGGGAAAAGGGAATGGAGTTTTTACAATGTGTACAGGACTCCTTTCTTACCCATATGTGAGAAGCCCAACAAGAGAGGAATCACTGCTGGATCCAGTAATGGGAAATGAATCCGAACAGATAAGAGAAGTAAGCGTAGGGGAACATCTCGGCAATAGTGATCACAACATAATAACATTCAAAATAAAGATTGAGAAGGACATAAGACAAAGACCAATGTAATAAATTGGAAAAAAAGCTGGGTTTCAGATGAGAATGGACCTAGGGAAAATAAACTGGAAAAATTTACTGACCAGCAAAGAAATAGAACAACAGTGGGAAATATTTAAAACGGCGATCAATAGAGTCCAGGAGAAATATATCCCACTGAAAAGCAAGAAGAAACTAGCCAGTAATGACACACCATGGATGAGTAAAGAAATAAAGGCAAAATTGAAACTAAGGGAAAAGGCAAACACTGAGTACATAGACAATAAAGGAGAGGATGACAAAAGGGAATATGAAGAGATTAGGAAAGAAGTTAAAAAAAAATTAGGAAAGCAAAGAGAAACCACAAAATTAAATTATCATGGAATATAAAAAGAAATAGTGAAGTAATCTACAAACAAATAAATAACAAAAGAGTAATCAGGATAGGGATAGGGATAGGGATCGGGATAGGGATAGGGATCGGGATAGGGATAGGGATAGGGATCGGGATCGGGATAGGGATAGGGCCACTAAGGGATACACACGATAAACTCACAGGTAATGACAGTGAAATGGCAGAAATATTTAATAATGACTTTGCCTCAGTATTTACCAGAGAGACCAACATAGAAAATAGGAGCAAGAGTAGGCCATTCGGCCCTTCGGGCCTGCTCCCCCATTCAAAATGATCATGGCTGATCGTCTAACTCAGTACCCTGTTCCTGCTTTTTTCCCATATCCCTTGATCCCTTTAACATTATGAAATATATCCATCTCCTTCTTGAATATATTTAATGACTTGGCCTCCACTGCCTTCTGTGGTAGAGAATTCCACAGGTTCACCACCCTCTGAGTGAAGAAATTTCTCCTCATCTCGGTTCTAAATGGCATACCCCGTATCCTGAGACTGTGACCCCTGGTTCTGGACTCCCCAGCCAGGGGAAACATCCTCCCTGCATCCAGTCTGTCTAGTCCTGTTAGAATTTTATATGTTTCGATGAGATCACCTCTCATTCTTCTAAACTCTAGTGAATATAGGCCTAGTCGACCAAATCTCTCCTCATACGTCAGTCCTGCCATCCCAGGAATCAGTCTGGTAAACCTTTGTTGCACTCCCTCCATGGCAAGAACATCCTTCCTCAGATAAGGAGACCAAAACTGCACACAATACTCCAGATGTGGTCTCACCAAGGCCCTCTATAACTGCAGTAAGACATTCCTGCTTCTGTACTCAAATCCTCTTGCAATGAAGGCCAACATACCATTCGCCTTCCTAACTGCTTGCTGCACCTGAATGCTCACTTTCAGTGACTGGTGTACAAGGACACCCAGGTCTCGTTGCACCTCCCCTTTTCCCAATCTATCACCATTCAGATAATAATTTGCCTTTCTGTTTTTACAACCAAAGTGGATAACCTCACATTTATCCACGTTATACTGCATCTGCCATGTTCTTGCCCACTCACCCAACTTGTCTAAATCACATTGGAGCCTCTTTGCATCCTCCTCACAGCTCACATTCCACCCCAGGTTTGTGTCATCTGCAAACTTGGAAATGTTACATTTAGTTCCCTCATCCAAATCATTGATATATATTGTGAATAGCTGGGGCCCAAGCACTGATCCCTGCGGTACCCCACTAGTTACTGCCTGCCACCCGGAAAAAGACCCGTTTATTCCCACTCTCTATTTCCTGTCTGTCAACTAATTCTCAATCCATGCCAGTATATTCCCCCCAATCCCATGTGCTTTAATTTTGCACACTAACCTCTTGTGTGGGACCTTATCAAAAGCCTTCTGAAAATCCAAATACACCACATCCACTGGTTCTCCCCTATCTATTCTACTAGTTACATCCTCAAAAAACTCCAGCAGATTTGTTATGCATGATTTCCCTTTCATAAACCCATGCTGACTTTGTCCAATCCCGTTAATGCCTTCCAAGTGTTCTGTTATCACATCTTTTATAATAGACTCTAGCATTTTCCCCACTACTGATGTTAGGCTAACTGATCTGTAATTCCCTGTTTTTTCTCTCCCTCCTTTTTTAAATAGTGAGGTTACATTTACCACCCTCCAATCTGTAGGAACTGTTCCAGAGTCTATAGAATTTTGGAAGATGATCACCAATGCATCCACTATTTCCAGGGCCACTTCCTTTAGTACTCTGGGATGTAGATTATCAGGCTCTGGGGATTTGTCAGCCTTTAGCCCCATTAATTTCCCGAGCAATATATATTTTTTTCACTAATACTGGTTTCCTTCAGTTCCTCCCTCTCACGCGACCCTTGGTTCCCTAACATTTCCGGCAGGTTATCTGTGTCCTCCTTTGTGAAGACAGAACCAAAGTATGTGTTTAATTGTTCTGCCATTTCCCTGTTCCCCATTATAATTTCCCCCATTTCTGACTGTAAGGGACCTACATTTCTCTTCACTAATCTTTTTCTTTTGACATAATTATAGAAGCTTTTACAGTCAGTTTTTATGTTCCCTGCTAGTTTACTCTCATACTCTATTTTTCCCCTCTTAATCAATCTCTTTGGTGGGCAGGACATTAGAAGAAGAGATTGAAAAAGATATAATGACATTTAAGATAGAAAGGAGGGAGATAATTGATAAACTAATCAAACTTAGAGAGGTTAAAACCCCTGGTCCGGATGGAATGTATCTG
Organism: Heptranchias perlo; assembly: GCF_035084215.1. Taxonomy (NCBI): domain Eukaryota; kingdom Metazoa; phylum Chordata; class Chondrichthyes; order Hexanchiformes; family Hexanchidae; genus Heptranchias; species Heptranchias perlo. The sequence goes on along the minus strand of NW_027139218.1, from coordinate 333,296 downwards.
CACATATTAAAAGAAGTTAGGGAAGAGATAGCAGAGGCACTATTACATATATATAAAAATTCACTGGAAAAGGGAATAGTGCCAGAGGACTGGCCGACAGATAATGTGATTCCTATATTTAAAAACAGAGATAGAACAAATCCTGTGAACTATAGACCAATTAGATTAACGTCGATGGTAGGAAAGATAATGGAATCTTTACTCAAAGATGTAATAGCAAAACCTCTAGAAACCGAGAATATAATAAAGAGTGAAATGCACGGATTTCGGAAGGGAAGGTCCTGCTTGACCGAACTTATTGGATTCTTTGAAGAAGTAACAGAAAGGGTAGACAAGGGTAATGTAGTAGATTTAATATATTTGGATTTTCAAAAGGCCTTCAATAAGATACCGCATAGTAGACTCATGACTAAGGTCAGAGCATGTGGAGTCAGGGGACAGGTAGCAGAATGGATAGCAAACTGGCTACAAAACAGAAAACAAAGAGTAGTGGTTAAAGGTAGTTACTCAGACTGGCAAAAAGTGGGAAGTGGTGTTCCACAGGGATCGGTGCTGGGACCACTGTTGGTCACAGTTTACATGAACGATTTGGACTCGGAAATCGGAAGTGCAATTTCAAAATCTGTGGGCAACACCAAATTGGGGGTGTAGTTAATATCGATGAGGATTGCGACAAAATACAGGAAGACATTAATAAACTTGCAGAATGGGCGTGTAATTGGCAAATGAATTTCAATATAGGTAAGTGCGAGGTGGTACGTTTTGGTGGGATACACAAATCACAAAATTATGAGGGGCACAGATAGGATGGATACTAAGGAGCTTTTTCCCTTCGTTGAGGGTTCTATAACAAGGGGACATAGATTCAAGGTAAAAGGCGGGAGGTTTAGAGGGGATTTGAGAAAGAACTTTTTCACCCAGAGGGTGGTTGGAGTCTGGAACTCACTGCCTGAGAGGGTTGTGGAGGCAGGAACCCTCACAACATTCAAGAAGCATTTGGATGAGCACTTGAAATGCCATAGCATACAAGGCTACGGACCAAATGCTGGAATATGGGATTAGAGTAGACAGGGCTGATGGCCGGCGCGGACACGATGGGCCGAAGGGCCTCTATCCGTGCTGTATAACTCTATGACTCTATGACTAAAAGTAGCAGAGAAGTTCTGTTAAACTGGTTTCGAACTTTGGTTAGGCCACACTTGGAGTACTGAGAACAGTTCTGGTCTCCATATTATAAAAAGGATATAGAGGCACTGGAGAAGGTGCAAAAAAGATTTACTAGGATGATACCAGAACTGAGAGATTATATCTATCAGGAAAGATTGAGCAGGCTGGGGCTCTTTTCTCAAGAAGAGAGAAGATTGAGGGCTGACCTGATAGAAGCCTTTAAGATAGAATCAGAATCATACAATGGTTATGGCACAGATGGAGGCCATTCGGCCCATCGAGCCCGTGCTGGCTCTTTGTAAGAGCAATCCGGTTAGTCCTATTTGCCCACTCTTTTCCCGTAGCCCTGCAAATTTTTTCCCTTTAAGTATTTATCCAAATTCTTTTTGAAAGTTATTATTGAATCTGCTTCCACCGCCCTTTCAGGCAGCGCATTCCAGATCAGAACAACTCGCTGCGCAACAAAGTTTTTCCTCATGTCACCTTTGGCTCTTTTGCCAATCACTTTAAATCTGTGTCCTCTTGTTCTTGACCCTTCCACAAATGGGAATAGTTTCTCTTTATTTACTTTATCTAAACCCTTCATGATTTTGAACACTTCAATCAAATCTCCTCTCAATCTTCGCTGCTCTAAGGAGAACAATCCCAACTTCTCCAGTCTATCCAGGTAACTGAAGTCCCTCACTCCTGGATCCATTCTAGTAAATCTTTTCTGCACCCTGTCTAAGGCCTTCACATCCTTCCTAAAGATTATGAAAGGGTTTGATAGGGTAGACGTGGAGAAGATGTTTCCACTTGTGGGGGAGACCAGAACGAGGGACCATAAATATAGGATAGTCACTAATAAAATCCAATAGGGAATTCAGGAGAAACTTCTTTAACCAGAGAGCGGTTGGAATGTGGAACTCGCTCCCACATGGAGTAGTTGAGGCGATTAGCGTAGATACATTTAAGGGGAAGCTAGATAAACACATGAGGGAGAAGAATTGAAGGATATGTTGATAAGGTGAGATGAAGAAGGTTGGGAGGAGGATAGACAGGATAGATGCAGGGAGGATGTTTCCCCTGGCTGGGGAGTCTAGAACCAGGGGTCACAGTCTCAGAATAAGGGGTAGGCCATTTAGGACTGAGATGAGGAGGAATTTCTTCACTCAGAGGGTGATGAATCTTTGGAATTCTCTACCCCAGAGGGCTGTGGAGGCTCAGTCATTGAGTACATTCAAAACAGAGATCGATAGATTTCTAAATATTAAAGGCATCAAGGGATATGGGGATAGTGCAGGAAAATGGTGTTGAGGTAGAAGATCAGCCATGATCTTGTTGAATGGCGGAGCAGGCTCGAGGGGCCAGATGGCCTACTCCTGCTCCTATTTCTTATGTTCTTATGTTCTAGGAGGCTCATGTGGAGCATAAGCAACGGCATGGACTTGTTGGGTCGAATGGCCTGTTTCGGTGCTGTACGTTCTATGTATTGGCGGAGTAGGCTCGAGGGGCTAAATGGCCTTCTTGTTCCTAATGATCCTAAGATCATGTTGAGCTGATATAAAACCTTAATAAGATCTCAGTTGGAGACTGTGGAGACTTGAGTTTTGGGCTCCACACGGTAGGAAGGATAATGAGGCTTTATTGAGGGGACAACACAGATTCACCAGGATGCGGCCTGGACTGAGGAAATACAAACAAGACTTAGAAACTTCGGGCTGCTTATGTTGGAAGAGACGGCAGAATGATTTAATAGAAGTGTATAAAAGTATGAAAGGTTGGGACAGGGTAGATAGAAACAGACTGTTTCCAGTGATTGAGGGCCTGGAATGAGGGGCTCTGGATACAAGATTAAATTTAAGAGATTTCAAAATGAGGCCATGGGCTTGATTTTAAAAGGGCGGTGGGATGGCAGCGGGGTCGGGGGGGCAAACCTGACTAATACAAATTTATGTTTCCCCACGCGATTGCGGCTTAATTGGTGGCCGTTGATCTTGTTTCCGGGTTTGCTGTCCGAAAGCTGCGCAGCGGACGGACTGCGCACCCGCATGACAGGCTGTCAGCTGGAGGAGCTCTATTTAAAGGGCCATTGCTCCGATGGATTTTGCTGCAGCAAAGACCAAGAAGATACAATGGAGCAGCACAGG